>NW_019417157.1:100571-192116 GCF_000390285.2 Anoplophora glabripennis
TTATTTAAACCCCATTTCGGACCACTCCTGACCTCTGATCCACAAAGGTTTATCGAGAGTTAATCTTGACTTAACGTATTGTTCAGTCACTAACCTAACTTTTATTGCATTTTTATTCCGCAGTGAACGATAAGGATAAAACAGATTTTGTTACCTAGACACATGACAGAATAAGATATTTTTATACATTTTAAATATTAACAAGTAATATTTTTTATTTGTTTTTTATTTATTATATATGTAAAGAATGAATTTTATAGTCATGATTTCAAATATATATTTAATACTTTAAGTAATAATTTAATTCCATAATTCCAAATATTGAATATGTAATACAATATTTTTAGTGCATAAAACTCATTATTTTTTTTCTCCAACATTTTTTGACTGTCAGAAGTCTCTAAGGTTGACATTTTCCTTACTGAGAAAAATTAATGGTATCTTATCAACAAAAGTATTCACTTTTAATTCTAGAAGCTACAGTTGACATTTTTAATTCTTAGTTTAAAAGTGTTAATCAAGTTTTAGTTTATAAAAGTTTTTAATTCAACAATATTTACAATAATTTTTGTTTATCCACATTGATATTAAATACACAGTTTGAACAAGTGTATTAAAATTAAATAAACCCCTGAAACGGATACTACCCTCATTCTTGGAGTAATTCTCAAAGCAGTCCAACACTTTTTCATTAATAGTTACATTATTTTAATTAAGGCGGATTTCACATCTTCAACATTATCAATTATTGTTAAATTGACTAATTCATCAGAACGGCATGCGCCTGCAACCCCAGATATTAGGACTACCTATAAAAAAGCTTTTTAAAAATTTTGTTGTTTTATTTTTAAAGCGTTTACCTTCATCGTCAAATATGAATTATCAGGTGTACTATTCAAAAAGCAATTAACCCGCTCCTTTGTAAATACTCCTGATTTTTTCGGTACATGTCCCTCATTTTGTCTCTTGAGAAAAGCACGTAACTTTGAATATTTGCTTATATCAATCCCCTTCTTTATACCCAACGTTAACCGCAACATTGAATATTGTAACCAAAGCGTAGACGGCTTGATTTTATTTGCTAAGTTTGAGAAATACACCATCTATACATCTTCTGAATACAACTTAATGTTTTTTTCTTTTCACCAATCTGTAAAACATTGCTAGACACATTCATAAACTCGAGATTTCTTTGGGAGAAGATTCAAAGAAACCTCTTTCACACACTCCAGTATCTCCTCAGTTATACCTAAATCTTCATTAGATTCCATTTTTAAAGAGTTTTCAGCAGACTGAACCTCAAACAATCACAAATGAATTCAATTAGCAATACAACTAATTCTCCCACAAATACAAAATTTGCTCGCCACAAAAGTAACACTTTTAATCCTAATATAACAATACCATTTTGTAATGGTAGCCTGTAAAATTATATTAAATAAATAAATGGTCTATGTAATATAATTATATATAAGTATATATAATTATATATAATATTAGGTACTATAAATTATATTTTAAAATAAAATTTGCATGCAACGCCAATAGCACGCGCGAAATTTTTATTTCTTTTTTCGCTGACTGACGGGCGTTGTCCCACAAAATTGTTATTTGACCATTTTGTTTATGGTTAATATGACAATTAATACCCCCACAAAAATTTTTGTAGTATAGTAAACGAATTACACATTATTTATTTTTGTACATACATACAATGGTGCTGACCAGCTCTGTCCCCACATTCAGCTGACTGACTGACATAACTTTTATTTATATGAAATATAGAATTTGTAAAACGATTTTATTTTCAGTCATTTTTTTACCTCGGTATGTAAGGACAACTTTGATAGTGTACCTGAGACACCTGTTCTCACTTTCACTTGACTGACCACAGTATGTTTTTGTATACAACTACTGTAATCACTTAAAAAAACAAGGCTTAGTAAATTCAAACAACATTTTTTCTTCTGGTTCTTGGACTGTAATGAACGAATTGGAAAAAATCCAAGTAAAGTAATTACCTACATTAAGGGAGATACAATATCTTGTAAACATAAAGATGTAGGTACGTACCAAAGTAGAACACGGCACAAAATCAAGAATTCATTCCGTTGCCTATTAGACGTCGCGCCGCTGTTTCCTGATTGGTCGTTAGGACGGAGTGATTAGCAAGAAACGAGTCTGCCGTCAACGCTGTGCATGACCTACACAATGCATATTACCTTAAGCTTGATAAATTAAGTAATTTATAAGTCAGAGAATGAATAACAAAGCGATTTGTGTGTTTTTGAATCGTAACTTCATTTACTCTAAAAAAGCTTGTTGCAAAATGCTAAAATACATGGTTTCTGAGAAAAACTGGTTTTAGTAAAATTAAATATTTTGTTTAGGACTTATACAAATTTACCTCAATAAAAAATCACTCTATTGAGATGTAGTCCCCTGACTGTAGGTACTTACTAAAAAGTTAAATTCATAGGGCTGTATTAATTTGGTACCTACTGACTTTTTATTAAGGGTAAGTTGTTTCAAATCGCAGCAAATTTTTAATTTCGTTATAAATTAAACAAAAAACTGAATTCGTCTCGAGCCGATGTTAAGAAATATTAAAGAGAAACCATATAGATAACATATAAAGACACATCTTACCCTTCTACGTAATCCTTTAGGGAAATTTTCAGGATAGAATCAAAATACACTTTTGTGTTCCCAGACAAAAACCACAAACAATTCATTTCACTTCAACTAATTCATGAAAATGCAAGGATTTCGGGTTTGGTTGACGAAAGGATAACAGCGAATGGTGCTTTGAAGAATCCATCGTTCCTTGAGCGCCCCGACGTACACACGCGTAAATCTAATCAAGTTGAAAGAACGCTATCTCATTTTTATCCATCTCGAGACTCGTGCTATAGAAAAGGAAGCCGGAGGAATATCTATGAATTTTGCCAGAGAAGTTGTACATAGGATCTAGACTGTTGCGTATCGTGCGACGCCTTCACCACCCCTTGAGAAGCGCATGTTCAAAATGGCTGATTTTGTGTTATTGTAAGCTTTTATTGGATCTTACATGT
This sequence comes from Anoplophora glabripennis, assembly GCF_000390285.2. Lineage (NCBI taxonomy): Eukaryota > Metazoa > Arthropoda > Insecta > Coleoptera > Cerambycidae > Anoplophora > Anoplophora glabripennis. Next base: position 103,646 of record NW_019417157.1, read on the forward strand.
TAACAGTTACCGAAACAGTAACTAAATAGTGTTGATTTGATATAAATTTCTTATCCACTGGTTTATGAATTATCCTGATTACACCGGTAAATAATTATCTAATTATTTATATCTAGAGCTTGAATTTAATTTCCCTTTTAGATACATTTAAAAAGATTTATTTTTAATGCACGATTTTTACAACCTGTTAAGGTAGGGTATCGCAAGAAACCATTTAGGATTTGGAAATGAACAAATGAAGAAACTATGTTCTGTTTACTGTTATTATAGCCACGTTCTATTTTATCAAACAGTTCAGTTATTTTTCGAAATAGTCAATATGTAATGTAAATATTAGGTATATTAAATTAAATTAATAGTGTCTCAGATTTAAATTAACTTTTGCTACTGAATTTTTGATAGTTTTAGAAAACGTAACGGATTTACTGTTTCTCTATAGTAGTAAATTTTGTATGTTTTATCACTACATAATTATTTTATTATTAGTATATCCACGTACGCGTTTCATGTCCAGTGTTCAATTATTATATCCATTACTTTAACTAATATACATTACGTTGTTGGAAACAGTACTGTAAATTAATTAAATTAGCCAGTACCTACGTTAAAACACATAGGTATATTTAAAGGAGATATTTTAGTTTATTCCATTTATATTATACTTTAATGATTTTACAACACATCTGTTATTAATAGGTAGATACTACTTAGGTACACGTAAAATGTAGATACATTTTTTAACGAGGACGATTTTATAAGAAACGATTTAAATATTTTATTTATGACAAAATTAATTCAGTATTTTCTAATACTGTATGTATTAGAACTACCAACTATGAGAAGTCAATTATTTTTTTAAATTAAAATAATAAACTTAGTAGAAGACAGGGTAATCTGAATGGGTTAAGCAAACTGAAAAAGCCAAGTTTCTACTCTATTAAAAAAATTTACAGTGTTTATATTTTAAAAGTTAAAGTTCCAACCAACTGATTCTGTTAAGAATTTTAGTCTTGATTTGAAAAAAAAAAAAACATTTAAGATAGGTAAATAGAAAATTAATTTTTTTATTGCATGTGGCATTAGCTGTACTACAAGATAAATATGTCAGTTCCTATGATAGCATTATTTTCATGTTTTACTATGATTTAAAAATATGAAAATGTAGGCCAGGCCAGGAAAAAGAGCTGGGAAACGACCATTTCGCGCCATTTTGTTTCAGCAAGCTGAATTTATCACTATAGATGCTAAATATTAAGTACAATAACATATTAGTTTCCACAGTCATAAAAATGGGGGGAATATTGTTTCCAGGGTGGTTAATTGTATAATTTTTACGTAAATTCACGTTTTTCGCTTATAACTTTTTTCCGTTCATTTCCACGAGAAAACAATAAAGTACTTTTTTTCCTCTTCAAAAGACCTACAAAACGAGCGTCAAAAAATATTGATTAGAGCAAAAGTTATAAACAGAAGAAGTTTATTTATGACTTTTAAATTAAACATTTATAAACTGCGTTATTATTACCAGAACGTTTTGGCATCGCATCCTCTCATTCCTTATCACTGTTTAATAACTCACACGAAATCTGGAATCGCTAAATTGAATATTTTACAAGTTTTGGTCTTATAAACAAATTAACTAATTATTAGTCTGGACGATCCCGAGCATCTTCCACAATCGCATAGATTTTTTTCATGGTAGATTTCATAATAATACATTGAAATCTATCATGTTTTTTTTAAATTTCAAATTTGCAACCTGGAAGGTTTTTTTATTTTTTAGCCTTAGTTGCAAAATAGAATATACGACGCACGCGCGTCATATAGTTATATATTATTACATATTCGGAAAGTTTATGAAATGAGCTTTAAGTTAAAAATAAAATCGTCAAGATTCGTTGAAAAACAACGGAGTTATAGACTGTCAAAGTTGACGTCCTATTGTTAAACAAATTAGGTTGGTAGCGACAAAAAAAAACTGTCATAACCGGCAACCCGAGTACTTTCCCAGATAAAAATATTTTATTTGTGGAAGTATGTTAAGTGCATAAGAAATATTGTTAAAAGTCAGTGGGTCGCTTGATTTTTCGACGAGCCGTGGCACGGCGGAAGGGGAAAGCGAACGACAGCGAGTCCGAAGAGATTGCCGATAATATTCATAGTCCTGCCGTTTTTCAACGAATCTTGACGATTTTTTTTAACTTAAAGCTCTTTTCATAAGCTTTCTGAATATGTAATAATATATAACTATATTACGCGCGTGCGTCGTATATTTCATTTCAGGGCTAATTTTGTAGGTCTTTTGAAGACAAAAAAAAAGTACTTTACTGTTTTCTCGTGGAAATGAACGGAAAAAAGTTATATGCGAAAATCGTGAATCAGACTAAGTAAATATCTAGTGTTTGAATTGAGGAAAATTATTATTTTGGCATAAGCACATTTTAAAATCTGTATTTTGCTGAACAATATTAGGGTTCTTCACGCTAAGTGGCCTATTAAACGTTTCAGAGAAACCAAAGATAATATGACCCTGAAATTTTGTTTACGTGGGTTATAAAGATATGCTCTCTTCAACGAAAATAATGCCATCAACGTAGCACTTCCGGTTATACCGGAAGTAGCTGTTAATGTCGTTAAATTAAATGGGACACTCTATATAGGTACTATTGCATTATCGACAAGATATATTAAAAGTGTTACATCTTCCCTGTAGGTACCTAAATCTAACCGTTTTCGAGATAATCGATATTTTATAAAACTTTTGACAGATGCGTGCGTTTCGAAAATTCCTCCTATCTTTCTTCGTTTTGGAAACTTTCACTTGCGTTTCGGAACACACAAGAACATAAAATGCACTACCTTCCACTATCAAAATTATCTGAAGAAAATTATACAAACTATCCCATTTTTTACGTTACATTTTGAAACCTTTTTAAATTCAAATGGGACACTCTGTATTATCTTGCTCCATATTATAGAAAATCCAATTATCTTTTCACCGATTTAGGCATTGTCGGAGTTACAGTTTCGATTTTCTCAGATATTTGCGGTTTTCTTGCATTCTCAAAAATATTACATTGAAAATATCATCAAATGTGCCTTGAAAAACAAATATTGGTACTGTCATTCAGTATTTTACAGGTATCAAGTATTTTGAATTTATTGTATATCCACGGAATAACATTCACCATGCATTAGAATAATTATAAGCTAGATTTCTATGATTTGGTATTTTGTAACTGAAACAGAACAATTAATAAAATACTGTCGGTTGGTTTTCTTAAAATTTTTCTCTGATTTTTAATATTCTCGTGACAGTTTTTAAAGAATAGCAAACATAAATAATTTCAAATAACTGATACGCATTATCAGATAATTTTATGATATTTGGAATGAAGTTGAAAGGAGAAACAATATTATATAAATTAAAATTTTGGTTACTTTGCATTTTATTGTTTTCTTCATGAACGGATAATTATTTGCTCTTTATTGTATTTGCAGTTACTAATATTAGCATCCCATTAGAAGACATTCATTATTATTTTTTGTAAATATATTCCCTCATTATTTAAAATAAGCAACAAATGTGAAACAATGTAGGTATTTTATTAATTTAATTATGAAAAATAAATAAATAATTCAGTATTCTACAAAGAACGCTATTGTATGTAGCTCGCCCAGTTTCATTCGCGTCCAATTCCTCAAATGTTGCAAAATACCAAATCGTAGAAATGCTGCTAGTAATTCTGATTCATGGTAAATGTCCCATGGATATAAAATAGAATCAAAATATCTTCATTAGAATAATTATTTTACATTTCTCTTGTCTAGTAAATACTTGATACTTGTAGAATACTGAATGACAATACCAATATTTGTCTTTCAAAGCACATTTGATGATATTTTCAAATATTCTTGAGAATGTAAGAAAACTGCCAATATCTGAGAAAATCGAAACTGTAACCTCTACAATGCCTATATCGGTGAAAAGAGAATTTGATTTTCTATAATATGGTTTAAAAAAATGCAGGGTGTTAACGGTGCTACGTTGATGGTGTTATTTTCATTGAAGAGAGCATATCTGATGACCCCCGTAGACAAAATTTCAGAGCCATATTGTACTTGGTTTCTCTGAAACGGTTAATAGACCACTTACCCTGAAGAACCCTGTGTACATATCTACATATGCGTTATTTAAAAAAAAGGAACTATATTACACTTCTGCTGCCCGTCTCTTATTTACAACGCGTAAACTTCTTAAAAGACGTTTAAGCACAATTTGGTACTTCTTGAAGAATATGAAAGCCTAAGAACAAAATGGCTAAACATTTCCACTTTGCCTACCTCCCCCCTGTTTAAATACACCCGTTATTATGATACATGAATAATTAACAGTTTTTATTGAATGAAAATCAAAATAAATAACTCGCTATAATTTAAAGTAACACATAAATTTATAAAGGGTTAAATATTGTCAAAATATTTCAATTTTTCAAAGGTAGATAAATCGATATACACTATTGCCATAACTAGTTGACGAGACTCCGCCCACCTAGTAGGGTCAACCGGCCCTTACTCATACTAGCTGACACTGCTTATTATCCCCGAACTTTAGTGGAGGGGCTACTTTTCCAAAAATGTCTAACTGTAACATATTCTAAACAGAACGTTTAGTTGTAATTTAATACTTATTAATATTTGTGAGTAAACATTTTTTAAACAATTTAAAAACATTCTCTCTAATTTAATGTATCTCTGATAACCAATAGTAGGTAATCAATAATTCATTTACAGTGTATTTATTTATTATAAATTTCGACAGATGCATTGAAATAAACATATGACATTTCATTTCCAAATCAAAATTATCAGATATTGTTGAGAAAAGTAGCATATATCGTACTGCCGCCTAATTGATACAATTATACAACTGTAGGTATACTTTTCGAAATTTTTGCACGTCCTGAACCATTTCGCATAGTGGCATAGTGATTTACTATACCGTTTTTTTTTAATTTGACGTTAGCGTTTTTATTCCTTGTTATCTTACTCCAGTCGAATTAGATCATAAAACCTGAACACTTGAAAAAATTATTAGTAGTATATGTAGTAAGTATGTAGAATGATAATAACAAAAAAATAACTCGAAAGAAGTGACGTTCGGGATAGCTGCCGCACATTTCTAAAAAAATTGCATTATAGAAAATATAAACTTTAATTTTCTGTAACGTACCTACATAAAGAACATAAATGATGTTTAATATAGATATTATAAAAATATATATTTAATAGAGGAATAATAAAATACACAAGAAAATATATAAATAAAAAAGGCATGTTTTGCAGCCTCTCTCCCACACCTATAGGAAAGACGCCGCGGGGTATCGGGAGAGATGCCCCATGACACAGGTTGCGAAATAAATTAAAAATTATTCAAACAAAAGAGCAAAATACTAGATGAAAAACCACAGTCGGTTAATTTTTGTATGTGTCTAGGTGTTGCTTATTTTCTTTACGTTAGGAACCTAATAAAAATTGTACATTTTTAACTACTTTTCGCAAAAGAAAAAATACTATATGACCCTAAACGTCCTCTTTTCGTTTTTCCAATTTTCATTCTTCTGTTTAATGTTCTCACTGCCTTTCTTCTCCCTTACTAACTTCATTTGCTTGAACGCTTTTCATGGCTTCAGTTAAAGCTTCCTGAGTACATATACCCACCAGATTACTGGATTTATAGTATGCTTCTTATAAGTTGTAAATCTACAAAAATTGTTAAAATCGTTACTGTTATTAACCTACGTATTAAAAAATCAAGAATTTATATGCGACATCTATCCCCACTAACAAGTGCGGTGTCTCTCCTTTTTTTGAGAGAGACGCCGCAGCTGATATTTTTCGTATATCCAAAGGTATACTAACATATTTCTACTTTAAGATCAAGACATAACCCTATTCTAGCTACCACTAACATGTAATTCATTGAAGCTCTTGCATTTATGTGTTTTACTAGGGTTTTAAATATACTCAATTTTAATTCGGAAAGTCTCTTGCAGTACTCACCTCCAGAGATCAGGTATAAATCAGAACACACATAGGTACTCACATCGAAGCAAACATGTGCCGTGATACAAAATCTGTCCACTGGAGCAATCAAATTGAATATGTACTGCTCTTTATGGTTAGAAAACCGAAATAACTTCGCTGTGACATCTCTCCTTATGCGGCATCTATCCCGGACTTGCCAAGTGGCAAATTTACGTGTTTTTTCACTTTTTCTACTGCCTACGAAAATCTAGACAACCTATCGGAAAATAAAATTTAAGGTATCTAAACTCATATTTCACTAATTTATTAACTGTAAAATAAAGGTTGAACGCGGAAAAATCAGTTTTCGAAAATTGCGCATTATTACTGCTGTTGATGAAATTTATGCAACAGACCATCAATGACCAACATATATGCTAAAGGCTGATTTAGTCATTTAGAACCTATATCTACGATATTAACTTGGTCTTTGGATTGACCGTCTTTTGCATAAGTTTCATCAACATCCATCCCTTTTTGCAGTAATAATGCGGAATTTTCCAAAACTGAATTTTCCGCGTTCAAACTTTATTTTACAGTTAACATAACGGTGAAATATGTACTTTAGGTACCGTAAATTGTAGGTAATTTAATTGTCTACAATATAAAATGACTAATTTTCCGATAGGTAGTCTAGATTTTCGTGGGCAGTAAAAAAAGTAAAAAAAGAAATTTGACACTTATTTGCAATTTTCCAACTTAGCGTCACTTCTTTGAAGTTACTTTTTTGATATTATCAGTCTACATACCGTTCCTCGTCATAAAGTGCAATAAAATGTCTACTAATAATATAATTTTTGCGCGTTCAGATTCTAATTCGACTGGAGTATAAAACCGTGTACCTACTACAGTAAATCCGTATGGTAAAATGCCTTATCGCTGTAACTTTCGTAGTATCTATGTATTGAATATCGCCACAAACAGTACTTAGGTACCTCTTCTTACTGGTATTTCGTGATTCGATTTATATTTTTTTGTATTAATCATAAAATTATTTGGAAAATTATCAGTATTATTTAATAAATATTTTTTAGTTGACCTTAGCTATTTTAGTTCCAATCAAATTTTATATAGAGCTTACTTGAGGAATATTATAAATTTTAGTTAGCAGTATGGGGGGATTTTTAATCAAATGGAAATTTCAGAAACCACAAACTGAATGTTGACGTTTCGTCTCTTTATGAAGACACCTTCAGTGCTATCAAAAATAGGTTGTCTGCGTTATGAATAACATGACACATATGAAATAGTTATTTTCCTAAAAAGTGTGCAGTGTTTATTCAAAATTGTTCCTACGTGCTTCATAACAGATAAGAACAAAAATAAAAAAGTGATAATTTATTCAATAATTTTTAATTAAACTTGAAAAAAGAACTATGAAACAATAAAAAATAATATAAAATTAAATTATTTGTTCATAATATTTATAACAAACGAACAATTATTGACATTTTGCAAATTGATTCCAGATCCGGTCAGTTCATTTAATGGGTGGCTTATGGTACGGTTTGATGAACACTGACTTAGCGCGGAAGGGCAGTTAATATTATGGCTTGATGAAGATTGACTTAACTCAGAAGTGCAACTGTTCATATGGCTTGATGAAGATTGTATTCTTTTTTTGATTTGTCGAATCATCAATGTAGCTCTCAGCGACAGTCGCCGATTTCCAGCCTCCGAGTGGCTTGACATTAGTGATTCCTGCTCCAGAATCGGCAAACATGGTAACCGAGGAACGACGAAACTATGTCTTGTATAGCTCTGGGTTTTTCAATTGTGCATGTAGCTATTTCCGAAGGCATTTACTGAATGAATTTATTTCAACACATTGAGTATTGCATGATCCTTGTCTATACTGCACAAAAAACGCCTATGCCGGAGTATATGGTTTTCGCAAATTTGCATATTTATGATAGACTTGTAAATAATGTCCCTTATTTGTTTTATTGGATGCTTTTTAGTTGGGGTAAATGGGAAAAAATGTACAGAATTTTATGGCGATCACGGATTCGTTTTTAAATTTAGAATATTCCGAAAAGTTTCGAAGATATTCGAAGTAAACCGATTTTATGCTATTTCCATTTTCTTTTGTAGTCGTATTTCACTTATTTTTCAAAATTTTAAGACAAAAATATGTACCTAGATAACTTTTATTTTTCTAATGGGCGCCATATTGCATTTTTACCTCATTAGAAGAAAGGGGAAACTCTCTTTAAAACGATGCAATGTAGGTATGTAATTTGTGGGGTTGTCATAAATAAATAACCAGGATACTGAATATAATTATAATTTTAATAAAAAAGTCGAGTAGCCATGTGAAACATTTGAATTTTTTCTATAAATTAATTTAATAATTTTATCTTATTTTTTAAAACAGTAATCTTTATTTACATAACAATGACAAGAGCAACGAACAAAACAACATGTCAGGTGGTATTGAGTTTATCACTCTATGTTCAATTCTTCCTCATTGTCGTATTGCCTTGTATGCAAAGTGTCCCACCAGGAATCGCCACTATCGATCTCTCGCAAAGTACCTACCTATTGATCCGATAAATCTGGAATCAGAACACATATTTAGAGATACGTAAATACTGACAGCAAAAATAGATTGCTTACATTATGTAATATCAGACTACACATTTTTGTCCAAAAATTTTGAAAAATAAGTGAAATACGACAAAAAAAGCATAAAATCGGTTTTCTTCGGATATCCTCGGAGGTATTCTTAATTTTCTAAATTTAAAAACGAATTCGCGATCGCCATAAAATTATGCTGATTTTTCTGTAACTCTTAAAATAAGAAAGATACCTGTATTGGACAATTTAAAAGTAGCAACCCTGTATCTAATGGATATTTGGAGTATGCGTTTCGAAAACTATGCCGTTTAGAATACATAAGAACTTTCTCTGTTAAATTAATCCAAAAATCACATTATTTTTTATTGAAAAATTTAGAAAAAATTTAATTGAGGATTTATACAGGGTGTCACCTAATGAATGTTGCATACCCTTCAAGGGTATAATATAGAACCCAAATGGTGTCGATTTAACTAAACCTGCTTAAACGAAAAATATCGTAAAAAAGTTGCAGGATATTAAAGTTTCTTTTTTTATTTCTTGTTTTCTCCTTAACTCAGGACCCAGTTAACCGATTTGAGCAAAATTTGCTGTTTCTTAGTTTCTCTTCATCAAGTATCCAGTGGTTATGTTCCTATTAGATTAAATCATACAGGGCATTAATTTTACTACAACCCTTTGTGAATTCTTTTTTAACTTTCTTGTACATTTAAATTTTTACACGCAACTATCAGAAATGGGTAGAGAATTTTATTCTACACAAAAAATGTATACCTATCAAAAGGCGGAATTATGCTGGGTTATGAAGATATTACAGAAAATATTTATTAACACATACCCAATATTTTTTGGAAATAACTATATATCCATAATAAACATAATAAATAACATAATTAATAACATCATAACTGAAAGGTGGCAGTAATAAAATGTTTACTAATGTATAATAAATATTCTACATGTCCCCCATTCTCTTCGACACACTTCCTTAAACGTTTAATGGAACTATTGGGAATAGGAAACGAATTATACGTTCGTCTAACTTGTCGTACAGCGTACAGCGTCTTTTATTCTATCCCAAAGTTCTTTTCCCATATTAGGTGTTACAGAGTTGTAAACAATTTCTTTCAACGGATTAAGTGAACCACATTTGTCGTCTAGTATTAATGCGTACTTCTTTGACAGGCGCAGGAAGTTCTTGCGGAAGAAATTCCATATAATTTTGGCCGTTCAACCTCGCAGGTAGAGCAAAATAAAATTTCCCATAATCCCGCACCAGACGTTAACTGAAAATTCGTGTTGGAAGCAATGCTCTTTTATTGCGCTTGGATTTTCTTCCCTCCACAAGTGAGAGTTTTTCCAATTAAAAGACCTCTACGGGTAAAAACAGCTTATTTATTTATTTATTTATTTATTTATTTATTTATTTATTTATTTATTTATTTACTCTTAAAATATCCAACGGATGAAACCCACTTAAAGGATAAGTTTTAGTACAAGAAAAAAAAATACATACAAATGAAAAGAAGCACTAAAAATACATCTTAAAAATTCATATAAAAGTTACAAAAGAATAAAAAAGACCAATACACAAGAACAATACAAAATCTTAAGATCAAAAGTAATATGTATAAAAGTCAAAGTAAATAAAAACAACCAACTGAACAGTCAAAAGCAATGAAAAAATGTACATATTAAAATTTAAAAAAAAAAACAAGAATATAGACAATAGACCTAATTAAAGTATGCCTTTACATCTCTTACACTACAAAAAGTAATATCAAAACCCTCCATATTATTACAATTGCTCAACATTTGATATAAAGGCTACTTTAATAATAAATTGGTACGGGCAAAGGGTAACATAAATAGAGTACAGTTCCTAGAATTCACTCTGGGAACTCTATATGACAACTGCTCATTAATGGACTCACACTTAATTTTGAAGTGAATAATTTTATATAAAAATATTAAACTGTGCATGGTACGTCTGCTAGTAAGACTCTGTAGGTTAAACCGCGCACAGAATAACTCTTGTGGAGTACCTCGAGCAGGATAAGCCCCATCCAACAGAAATGCGGCAGATTTAAAAAATTTTCGTTGGACCCGTTCTAATAAGAAGGTATATGTAACATAAATTGGGTTTCATATAACTGAACCATATTCTAATTTAGATCTTACAAAAGTTGTATACAATAATCGCAGAGTGGACTGGTTTCTGAAGTCTCGAGAGTTTCTCAAAACAAATCCGAGACTCCTATAAGCATCGGCTAAGGAACCGTGGATGTGCCGCAAGAAACTCAACTGTGCGTCAAAAATAATACCTAAGTCTTTAATACAATCAGGCCTCTTGAGAACACTACCTTGCAATACATAATCGAACGTGATAGGCACTTTTTTCCTATGAAAAGACATAACATTACACTTGCTAATATTAAGAGGCAACGTGTTTTTATTACACCAATCATTAAGTGAGGCAAGATTACACTGAAGATTCTCACAGTCCAAAACAGAGTTGATCTGACCAAATATTTTTACATCATCAGCGTATAATAATGAATGTTTATATTTTCCGCAATATCAATAATAAAAATATCACACAGAAGAGGTCCAAGTATGGACCCTTGAGGTACACCTGATATATGAAGAAACGTATCTGATTTGAACCCACGATATTGCACATATTGGGATCGGTTACGGAGATATGAATGAAATAATTTTATTAAACCATTACATAGACCTACGTTGCTAAGTTTATTTAACAGTTTGGAGTGATCGAGTCTATCGAACGCTTTAGAAAAATCCGTATAAATGACGTCGACCTGACTTCCGACATCAAGAGCTGCAGAAACATATTGTCTTACACAGTAAGTTTGAAATTGTTGACCGTCCTTTTATGAACCCGTGCTATTCAGGGATAATTATATTTGAAGTATGGGATGATATAAAATTGTGCAAAATAATCTCAAACACCTTATAAAAATTGCTTAAGATAGCAATGGGCCTATAATTTGAGAATTCATTTTTTGCTCCTTTCGTATGGACAGGCGTTATACGCGATACTTTCCAGACATCAGGAAATTCACCAAATGCAAGTTTTGAATAGGATAAGCAAAGGTTTGCAGAATATTACAGCGCAATCTCTAATCAAGAATGCTGGAATTAGGTCAGGCCCATACACATATTGTTTTTTAATATTTTAATTACCTTTATAATATCGGAATTTCATCAAATGTAGTACATGACAATTGTTACTTTCCACAGTGTTAATAAATTCATCAGAGAAAACGAATGCGTCACAGAAGAATGCCGCAAATATGTCAACGATTAATTGAGGATCATTTATAAAATGGTCATTATTTATCATAGATGAAGGCATAGAACTGGTATCCTTTTTTGAATTCAGAAAACTCCAGAAAGTATTAGGATTGCGTTTTCAGCGTCACCAATGAAATTGTTGTAAGCATTATTTTTGTTAATTTTGAGGGATGATCTTATTCTTTTAAACTCGTCATAATCTTCCAGGAGGTTAGTAGATTTATATTTTTTATAAGCTTTATTTTTTAGCTTCCAATCCGCGATTACTTCCTTAATGAACCACCTAGGGAACTGCCTGTTAAAAACAAAGTTTTTTCTAGGTGGGATATGTCTGGACAAAAAATTTCCTTAAGGGTATCATAAAACATCTCTACAGCATCATTTATATTAGGGACATAAGATATACAAGACCAATCAGTTGACAATAATTCTTCGTAAAGAGCTGGAAAATTAGCCTTCTTATAATTAAAATCAATAGAATTACTGCGAGAATTACTTGCACATAATGGAAATTTATTATTTGTATTATCAGGTACGGATAATTCAACAATAATTGCAGGATGATGATGGTCTACAGTCAGGAAAACATCATCAGTGCGAAACACAGTGCACATAACTAAATCCAATATTCTATTATTACAATTTAGAACATGGTTGTATTGTTTCATATTAAAATAGTTCATAAAATTCACTAGGGAACTAACATTCCGACTGAGTAGTGCATTTGAGCTAACATCATTATAATCGGGAATATTAAAATCACCAAATATCAATAAGCTGGAACCGTAAATAGAATATAAAGATTCGAATGCGTCAAATAATATATCGTAGTCATCAAATCTAACATTTGGTGGCACATAAACGTTAAAAATATAAAAATAAAATTCATCTAACTTCAATCTAACACCAATGATATCAATAAAGTTAATGTCGGAAAATGTATTGACAGTAGCAGTTATATCAAAAAAAAACAAGAATCATATTTTTTGCTTGCTAATAGTACACCACCACCCCTTTTTTGTTTCATCTGTAAAGAGAAATCGTTCGCAAAATGTTAATCTTAGTGGACGGTCTGGTTCAAGCAAATTTTGTATAGGGTGAAACTGGAAACATTGTAACATGTGGAGTATAGTTGAAACTGTTTAGAGGCCACCTCCTGTGACTGTTGACAAACGACGAATACTTATTTCGGGATTTTCTTTTACTATTTTTAGAATTTGTTCTTCGTCTTGTACTTTTCCTTGAACGTACTTTCCATTTCGTAAATTAGATCGAAAGTTTCCAGCTTCTCTTTATCTGGTAAATAATAAATAAAGAAGCAAACAATGTATGAGAAGGCTGTCTTCGTTTCAGATAAAGTTCATATATTCTCTTAGCAGCACGTGCACTAAAATGTTCCTGTACATATACCACTATCATGTCTCTCATTTCACAATTCGTAAATTCATTGTGACGAGGCATTTTCAGAAATAAACTTTTGGAAAATACAAATTTGACAGTGACTTATCGAAATTGTCATGTTGTATGGATACGTAGTTATTTCTACAGTGGCTATATGCAAGTATAGTATAGTCACTGTAGTTATTTCCAAAAAATGTGGGGTATGTGTTAATATAGTATACGTTGAGTAACGAGTGAGGAAAAGTTGCCAATAGCGCCACGCGGGCGCAGTTGACGCACGAGCGATTCCAGTGCGGAAAGCGTCCAAGTGGCGCTATGGCAACTTTTCCGAACGAGTTGCACATACTATTTTCTATCACAAGTGCGAGTAGTTAAGGGACCTATAGCGTAGGGGGTTATGTGCACGGAAAGTGCCAGATAGTACAACGGCTGATGTTATTTTGAAAATAAGGAAATATAGGTCCCATAGCGAGCGCGTGTGATAGAAAAAATTTTCTGTAATATCTTCACAACCGAGCATAATTTCGATTTTTGTATTTCTGAGAGTTGCCTGTAAAAATTTAAATGTACAAAAAAGTTACAAAAGAATATTCACAAAGGGTCATGAACGCTCATTAAAAGTCGAAATAGATCATCTTAAAATTTTTCAAAAATTATAGCCAGATGTGTCTTAATTGGTCGTTGGCTAAAATTTGCCCCTATTTTCTTGCTGTTTCAAATTTAGATGCCAACATATCCTCCCTATTATCACGTAGAGGCGTATGTGTATATCCATTTCTTGGATAATATGCCCCTACGTGATAAGAGGGACGATATGACAGACCTTCATTTCCTTTACAAAAAAGGTACTTCTTATTTCTTTGGATAAAATGCTCCATTTCCGAGAAAAACGGATTTAAGCATTTCAATACATTACCTGAATAAAATTCAAAAAATATTCGTGAATAGCTAACTAACATAGGTATACGTACCATTATGAATTTTGATATGTCATCATATCATTATACATTGTATTATTGTTGTTGTATTAGAAGTAAATATTTTGTACACTTGACTTGCCATAAATGTATGACAATATGTAAAATGGTCAAATATCACACTATCTATCCGTCTATCCGTCCATCCGTCCATCCGTCCATCCGTCTATCCGTCTATCCGTCCATCCGTCCATCCGTCCATCCGTCCATCCGTCCATCCGTCCATCCGTCCATCCGTCCATCCGTCCATCCGTCCATCCGTCGATCCGTCGATCCGTCGATCCGTCGATCCGTCGATCCGTCCATCCGTCCATCCGTCCATCCGTCCATCCGTCCATCCGTCCATCCGTCCATCCGTCCATCCGTCCATCCGTCCATCCGTCCATCCGTCCATCCGTCCATCCNTCCATCCATCCATCCATCCATCCATCCATCCATCCATCCATCCATCCATCCATCCATCCATCCATCCATCCATCCATCCATCCATCCATCCATCCATCCATCCATCCATCCATCCATCCATCCATCCATCCATCCATCCATCCATCCATCCATCCATCCATCCATCCATCCATCCATCCATCCATCCATCCATCCATCCATCCATCCATCCATCCATCCATCCATCCATCCATCCATCCATCCATCCATCCATCCATCCATCCATCCATCCATCCATCCATCCATCCATCCATCCATCCATCCATCCATCCATCCATCCATCCATCCATCCATCCATCCATCCATCCATCCATCCATCCATCCATCCATCCATCCATCCATCCATCCATCCATCCATCCATCCATCCATCCATCCATCCATCCATCCATCCATCCATCCATCCATCCATCCATCCATCCATCCATCCATCCATCCATCCATCCATCCATCCATCCATCCATCCATCCATCCATCCATCCATCCATCCATCCATCCATCCATCCATCCATCCATCCATCCATCCATCCATCCATCCATCCATCCATCCATCCATCCATCCATCCATCCATCCATCCATCCATCCATCCATCCATCCATCCATCCATCCATCCATCCATCCATCCATCCATCCATCCATCCATCCATCCATCCATCCATCCATCCATCCATCCATCCATCCATCCATCCATCCATCCATCCATCCATCCATCCATCCATCCATCCATCCATCCATCCATCCATCCATCCATCCATCCATCCATCCATCCATCCATCCATCCATCCATCCATCCATCCATCCATCCATCCATCCATCCATCCATCCATCCATCCATCCATCCATCCATCCATCCATCCATCCATCCATCCATCCATCCATCCATCCATCCATCCATCCATCCATCCATCCATCCATCCATCCATCCATCCATCCATCCATCCATCCATCCATCCATCCATCCATCCATCCATCCATCCATCCATCCATCCATCCATCCATCCATCCATCCATCCATCCATCCATCCATCCATCCATCCATCCATCCATCTATCTATCTAAACAACACGAAAAGTGCTTAGAAAAGTTTGTTATGGGCGTCTGAAGCGTGGGGCGTGGGCTCGAATAAAATTTGCCTCAAATTTTTTACGTGTTGCTATTAAAACAGTAAAATTCGATAGCTCTGAGTTTTCTATGAAAAAATGGTGATGTTGTTTTATATCGAAAAAGTAATCCGTTTTCCAGAAAAATCGATTTAAATGTTTTCTAAGCACTTTTTACGTTGTGTATTACAAAGTATAATGATATGATCAACATCAAAATTCATAATGGTACATGTACCCATTTCAGTTATTGAAGAAAATTTTTTTGAATTTTATTAACGTAAGTAATAAAAGAGTGCCTTTTTTGTAGAGGAGATGAAGGTCTATCATATGTTGGTATCACATATGAATTTGAATTTTGGCAAACAAATATATAGGGGCAAATTTTAGCCGACGACCAACTGAGACTTTTGAAAAATTTTAAGATGATCTATTTCGACTTTTAATGAGCGTTCATGTTGTCAAAATTAATAAGTTTCTTTCAAACCCGTTTCAGAAATATTTAAAAAAAAAATGAATTTTTCAAGACCCCATTTAGGCGGGCGTAACTCCTTTAGGAAGCATTTCTTGACCCCTGTTTATATGAAGTGGTAAATTATTGGACACTAATTATGAGACACCCTGTATTGTTTTCAAACAAGGATATTTTTTTAATATGTATACAGGGTGTTTGTAAATAAGTGCGAAATATTTTAGGGCTTGGTTGCCGAAGTTATTTTGTGAAAAAAGTTCATATGAACGTAGGTCGAAATATGCTTCGTTTCCGGGATACAGTGCTTAAATTTTAATTATTTATTTATTTTTATTAATTATTTCAAAGAGTTTTAAAGATATTGACTCGAAATTTGAAAAATGCTTTGGAGGGATAAATGTGCATTTTTTGGGGTGATCTGAATATATTGCACCAGTGGCGTTCGTGCAAGAATGCTACAAACTTTTTAAATAAAAAAAATGGTGCGCCACTGACTTGTTCCCGTTTTGATATTTTTTAGAAATCCGTCATTACTTCTGAATGAAATTGGTCACTTCAATTTTTTTCGTAGGATGCACCGTTTTTGATGAAAAAAAGAAAACATATTTTATTGCAAGTTGTGTATTTTTAATTTCGATTGATACATTATCTAGTAGGTTGCTGTCAATATTTCTAAATAAAATACAACCATAAAATTTCGAGGCAATATCTTTAAAACTCTGAAATAATTAATAAAAATAAATAAAAAATTAAAATTTAAACACTTTGTATCCCGGAGACGAAGCATATTTCAACCTACGTTTATATGAACTGTTTTTCACAAACTAACTTCGGCAACCACCCTCTAAAATATTTCGCACTTATTTACAAACACCCTGTATGTAATATTAGCTTTAACTTTGTTTTTTAGACATTATAAGCTAATTCAAATAAATTCAAAAATCTTTATAAAAATGCATTTAAATGAAGTCAAACAGAAAATTGTTTTTTTTAATTAAAATTTAAAAATTTAAAATAAAGTAATAAAAAAAAACAAAAAATAAAAGCTTACCGAATAAAACGTATACACCGTTTATAATTATTGGAGGACTATTTAAAATATAGCCTAAATTTATTTTCAAATTGGTGAGCTTATACATGCATGTACATACATCTTATCTGACGGTTGTTAGGTAATACCAAAAAGCTTGTATGACTATTTCTATAACAGACTAAGTCAATGGTTTAAAATTCACATGATAAACTAATAAAAAACCATACCCTTTCCTTTCCTTGATTGATTATTTTATTATGTATAAAAAGTGAGGGGCCGTTGTTACCTGAAAAACACAATGCTCAAGGGGCAGACACCTGAAATGCCTTGTAAGGAAATAGACCATATGCAAAGAAGTCAGCAGGTATCTTGAATAGCATCTGCATACGTGAGGGTTTTATGAATAGGCATGTGAGAACATTTGGGGCAGGTAACAAACAGATTGTGAAAAATGATAAATTATATTTGATCTATGGTCCGCGACCTTATTTAAATATAATTCAAACTACCAAATACCCTTTGGTAATATTTGCATGCGTGATTTCAATAAAGAGGTACGTACCTGAATTGTATCCAGTCGTTTCTACCGTTATATTTAAATAATGGTCCATTTATTCAGTTACTATTTTAAAATTACTAATAGAACATTCAAGATAAGTAATACTCCTGTCGAATTAGAATTTGAACGTGAAAAAATTATTAGTAGAAGTTTTATTGCACTTTATGATGGAGAAGGGTATGCAGAATATATAATAATTTCAAAAAAAGTAACTCGAAAGAAGTGACGCTAAGTTGGCAAATTTACGTGTTTTTTCACTTTTTTTACGGCCCACGAAAATCTAGACCGGAAAATTAGTCATTTTATGTTGTAGGCAATTAAATTACCTACAGTTTAAGGTTTACCAGTTTGTTAACTGTAAAATAAAGGTTGAACGCGGAAAAATCAGTTTTCGAAAATTGCACATTATTATTTTAAAAAGCGATGGATGTTGATGAAATTTATGGAAATGACGGTAAATCCAAAGACCAACATATGTGCCAATGGCTGATTCCGTGAAATTGTTGCACCAGGTATTTGTTAATTAATTCCGTTTGTTTTTTCAACTAATTGTTTAACAACTAAACGTTAAATTTAGAAAAATTTAGAATTCGTAGATATAGGTTCTAATTGATCCAAAGAAACGTATCGAAAAAGAAAAATTTCAAAAACAGTTAGCCGCACATTTAGTGCAGCGCAGCTTTAAAATACGTGTTTTCTGGCTGATTTGTTTTATATAAATCCCTAAATATCATCTAAATAATGCACTGTACCAAAAAATCAAGAGGAACCTTTTTGTTGTAGAGAATTTTATGCTCTACAACTTTGATCTATTGCATGTTTGTAAAAGTCTCAATACTTTTCAAGTTATTCACGAAATAATTTTGTTGCGGTTTTGCGGCTATTTACCCAATTTTCCCGGTCCGCTCCCGTGCAGAACAATTATTTTTTTTCCTCATTAGCAAGAAACTAGCCACATGCAAAACATTGTGCACTTCGGAGTTAATGCCATTTTTTAATACAATTTTGACTAGGGCAATTGGACTATAATAATCAGCGTTCATAAGCATACATGTGCAGAAGTCTTATTTGTGAGTAATATTTAAGATAACTGCGACAGTTAAAAGAATATTTACGGTAATTCATTTTTTTAGTAACAGTTTAATTGGAATTTCATTGCGCTTTTAATAAAAAGAAAATGTGTAGTTAAGTAGCTGTCAAGTTAATGCTGCTTTTCATTTTACACTGCATAAACTGGAGGCAAATGAAAATGTTATTTTAATTCTAAATTGTATATGTATTTTATTACTAATGAGCTTTTTTTTTCAAGAATTTGTATGGACCAGTGGCGGCTCGCCAGGTGATGCATGATGCTTCACCTAAAATTTCCGTTTGATTCTGCAATTTAAAATTACCTATTTTTAATTTTATATAAATTTTATAATTTAGGTATAATTCTATATTGGAAATGTATTGTGTTTGTTTTATACGCAGAAATAAACAGAAACGAGTGACGCGGAAATTGAAGCAGCATCGCCATCGGGGCCATCGCCCATTCGCCCATCGCCTTTAATACGTCGCCCAGTACACGATTAGAACGGTTCTTTGTTAATAATTGTTTTGTATCAGTAATTGTAGAAATGTTTCCTATGTATCCAGTATATATTTTATTAGAAACGCCATTTCCCAGATGGGATATTGAGGGCAGATAGGATTTTTCTATTTTTTATAAAATCTAAATGAAAATCCTTCTCGTAAACGTCAGTTTTTCGGTAATATTGCAAATGCAACTAAAAATTTCTAGATTCATTTAAAGCCGTTTGACCTTGAAAATTTTTGCCTGTGGTGTTTTTTTTTTTTTCTTTTTAGTCAATCAATGAATATGCTTCACCTATTCTCAATGTCACGAACCGCCACTGGTATGGACTACTGAAAATTTGGTGGTTGTACGGACGCAGAGAAACTGGTTGATATGGACTTTCAGATAGAAATATCGAGTTTGTAGATTTTCCGGGCTTCCATCCGCCATATTTGATTCGACATGTTGAATTAGATTACTCAGGACACTCGAACGTTTAAAATATCTGCTTAGGAGAACTGACGCATGTTAGTGGTACGGTATACTTTGTAATTATCAGACTCAATGGTCAATGGAACTTTGCTGCTCTCTCAATGTTCTACAATTTGGGCTAAGTTTCATTACTGCTCTCTTGGGGCCCAATTTCCGTAAACCACTGGGCACAGCTCTTTGATTAATTCTGCAAATTAACTTTGAGTACCTAACATACTAAAGAAAAAGTTTGAATAAATAACTTTAACTCAGCCTGTTTTTGGTATAACAAGATCGAGAATTTCAGGAAAGTGACATTCAACTCGATAGATGGAAAAGTGAAACGAAAATTGAAAGTATAGAAAACACTAAATAGAAAAGTCTTACAACAAATAATTTCTTCCAGTGGCATCAAAACGGGTAGAAAAGACAAGAGTGTCATCATGTGATGCTAATATATAACTAATGTCTTTATCCTACATTTTAATGCCAGCCATGGAAAATATAGCTCCACTTTCAGAATATAATTCTCCAGTCATTTTCAAGAAAAAGGCATTTCCCAAAATGTATTGATTACAATGTACCTATTTATTAATATAATTATTTTTATTCTGTATGAGATCTGTCAGTTTTAACTAACGAACTCTTACATTTTTGTATCTAACTGAACTCTATAACAAACTGTTAGCGACTTAAGAACTATGATTTGAGACCAACTTGGTACTAAATATAATAATTTACCAAACAGCTATTCATTGCCTTTGATTGTAAATAACTTAAAATATAAAATGAATTTTACAAGTTTGTTACGCCGGCATTTCTGTTGCAGGTGTCAGTTCTCGGGAGGAGGGCACCATCTCCAAGTCCTCGACGCTGATTGAAAGCGACGGCTCCAGTGGCAAGGAGGCGGGTGAAAGTCGATCTAGCAGCCCGGAGTCTGTTGCTGAACAGAGTCCTTCGACAAGGGAATAGCAACTCGCGGAGGAAAACGCGAGACTATGCGAGATAGTTGAGAAGCTCCTCAAAACAAACAAAGGCCTCTAAAGATTTAGATAGGACGTCTAAGGAGGAGCATCCAGCGCTAGGAAGAAAAGCGCAAACCAACCAACCCTCGAACGGCAAAAAACGAGGAAAACCTAGCACTTCGTCAGACTCCGAAGATGAGCCAACAACAAGCAAAATGAAGCCGGCTAAGTCGCTGGCAGTCCCTGTCGGAAAGCCAAATGCCCACCCGCCCCCAAATTCCCGCAAAACGGACAGAAGCGATGAAGGCTTCGGCATCAACAACCTCGAATAGAAACACATAGGACAAGATCAAGATCCTGCAAGTGATTTTTAGCAAGAAAGAAGAATGGACGGAAGTCAATTGTCGCGTGAACACTAGGAAAATCTTGTTCACTTAAGCCATATTAACGGGGCAAGGCATAACCATTCACCAGGATGACGAGCAGAAGGACGAAAACTCCGATGCCCATAGTCCTAGTCCAGATTCCCCAAGAAAGGAGGGCATCCTGAAAATGACCAGATTCTGCCACCTCATCGTCCGGGTGGGCTAGGACCGAGCCCACGCAGTACCACCTCTGCCAACGTTTCAACCACGCCTAGAGTCGCTGCACTGCGGCGGCTAAATGTGTGAAGTGCGGAGAAGTACTGCCGCAGGAACGAGAGCCGCCCGTCAAATATGCTAACTGCGGCAGCGAACATCCCAGCCAGTTGCCGAGTTTGCCCCAACTTCCCAAAATCGGCGGTAAGGAAATAGACCACTGGCATTCAAAGAGCCCCCCTCCCCAGACGGTCACAAAACAACCAGCTAAGTTATTACAACCTCCGCAAGGCAAAAGCAGGTCGTCGCCGCGATACCCAAGGGGGCTTCAAAATCGAACAGGGGTGCAGAGCCCACAAATATGCTGGCGAGGATGTGGGAGATGTACTCCATGAAGTCTGCTGTTTCAATAAAATGTCCATCTTCGTTGCAGGACGGATCGCGAAAAATTGAAACTAAAGAGCTCTTGACCTGTCTAGATTTAGACGTGAAGGCGATACAGGAGGCAAAAATAAAGGACACATACACTGTATGGATACCAAATGTACCAGATGGATCTAAACACACACGGAGGAAGCGTGGCCCTCCTCGTGAAAAGAAGTATAGGTATATGTTGAAGGTTCCTCAGCTAGAAAACACTGCGGTGGCTTCCATACCACCGCAGTATCGATCCGCACCCGTCGGCACGGTGACATTGCGGTGATGACCTGCCATCGTGAGCCTTGAGACAGATACCCACGCCGCCTTGGAAGCCAGCACCACGAAGATTATTAAGAGAAGGATAGCGAACTATGTGAGTTAGCTATTATGTTGCAGGGCCTAATAAAGGAAAGACGCGCGACAAAGAAAAGCCGTAAGGACTGTCTACCAACTGGATAAACGGTCTCTCAAAAAGCTGAACCGGAGGGTGAAAGCCGCCCTAGATGAGCACTATCAGTCCTCATGGCAGCGACACCTGGAGTCACTAAACCCTGAAAACCGCTTCCTACGGATGATGCAACGGGCACTGAGATCCGCCCAAAAGCCGACACCTGCGATTTACGACGAGAATGGAATCGTCTATACAAGGTATAAAAAGGAAAACCTTCTCGACAATGAGGACGAGGACCATGCTGATGACATGGAACGACGTGTACGCCATTACCGATGCCAACCCGACAGGGAAGACATCAGGCTAGCGACACCCAATGAGGTATCTTGCAACGCCTCAATCCCCACAAGTTGCCCGGATATTACCAGATCGGAAACCAGATACTCAGAAAACTCCTCCACAAGGGAGTGGGTAAAAAGAGCGATAGTCCCACTCGACCCCATCCCATCCGAGGTCATTTTTCCTGACAAGTATGTTCGCCAATTTCAACAGATGTTTTCGAGAATTCAGACAGTCAACATGCACGGTTTAGAATAGTCAAAATTCAATCCGTCACCCAGGTCGCGATTTTCAGCTAACAGAAACCGTACCGCGAATAAATAGAATACACCAAGGGTCAGTTGTCTGAACACCGGCTAGCAGTTGACTCAAAATCAGGATGCGCTAACTACATAAGTCTGAAAAAAGGGGTAGAAACCGACCAGAAAAAGAAATTCGGTATAATCTGAGTTTCTTATCGCTGACTCAAAACTACCAAACTTGGACAAGCGCATACCGCAACGTGGGAGATAATGGGTGTAAGTTGGTAGGCTTTGCTTAGCCTAAACGTATGCGGCTCACCCACAAGGAAGAATAAGAGCCAACACCAACCCTCAGCCCTAGAGTAGACAAGATAGTGCCGTCCGTTCCGAGGACGGGGTGTACCCATAAGTCGCCCCGTAGGAAGTGGACCAGCCCAAACAAGAATAAACAGGAAGAAGAAAAGCTCTCTTTGTGTTCCGCTAGCACGACGAGAGTAGGGCTTTGTACGGCCGGTCCCTGGAAGCACAGTGGTGTCTGAAGCATCGTGTTCGCGTTCGGGATGGGATCTCGCCGCGCTCGTGGTCATCGGCATGGCAGAGACCTCCGGCATCCCCCAGGAACAAAATAAGTCCGAATGGAAGAACACGGAAGAATATATATTCCACAGGAGACGCGAAATTTATAATTTATTTATTTAGATATTTATTTATATTACTAGCTTTAACATTAAAATAGGAGGTGTACTTATTTATCTAGATCATAATATTTATTTATTTATTTTATCTTGCTATAACATTAAAATTGGAGCACATGCTTAAAATAAAAACATTAATATTTTTAAAAAAATTTCGTACTCCAGCTGTGTAAAATATTATAAAAAATTCTACTTTTGTTTTAATCCATTTAAATTGTTAATTATTAAGTAATACAGACCTTCATTACCTTTATAATATTTACCCTTGTAGTGTATAGTGACCCCTCCAATTACTTTCCTTTAAACCCTTTGTCATCGTTTCGGTTCATCCAACCCAATGAAATTTACGAATGGTTTCCACGTGTTTCCTCGTGGAAGGCCTAATAGAAGTCACCCCATACTTTTTAAAACAAAACATTAATATTTAGTTTTTATCAAAACATTAGCGTTTCATCACATTTTTACCGCCATATTACACTATCCACGTTGCCAGTTGTTTTTAAAAATTCCAGGTGCCTTGGTTTTCGCCGCCCAATACATACCGTACACAAGAATGAAAGTGCATTTTAAAAAATTAGTTATAACTCGACTATTTATTTGATCAAAAAAATAATTTCAGATTCGTATTCAGAGGACCATCTAGTATTACCCCTAAAAACTGACCCCCACTTAAAAATACACCCTGTATATACAGGGTCTAACTTTGAGTG
Source organism: Anoplophora glabripennis (assembly GCF_000390285.2). NCBI lineage: Eukaryota > Metazoa > Arthropoda > Insecta > Coleoptera > Cerambycidae > Anoplophora > Anoplophora glabripennis. The sequence continues at coordinate 127,985 of NW_019417157.1, forward strand.
GGGGTCATATTTACATAGAGGCTACCTTTGACCTTTAGAAACGCGTTTCAACAGTTTATTTTTTCAAACTCCATCGGAAAAACTTTTTTTTAGAATGTAACAGACGATATATTAGGCCAATCCTGTTTTGCCGAATTAACGTGGCAGTATATTTTTAACGCGTTTAGATCTCATCAAATCACAACATCTGCAACATCAGCATGTAAACCGAACGGCGGAGGCTATAGTCCGTTGCCCCCCTTCGTAAGCGTTAAATTTTTAATTTTCTTGCTATTTTATTTATTTTGGATTATTTATTATGGCTGCAACCAATTCACTACATACACGTCGCCTGTACGTAGTGACAGTTAGTAGTGTAGTTCAGCTAAACTAAATCAGTGTTAGAGGTCATTGACTCAGAAAAAATTGTTTTTCTCAATCTTTCAAACGATAAGTAAATTACTCCTTAACACCCGCTAGCGGAACACGAGGCGCTCTAACATTGAATCGAAACAGCGTTGCGATATCAGAACCACAAATAATAATAAAATATTCAAATTTACCAGCGTTAATCACATCTTCCGCATTGTTTCCCCGCAAAGAAGATCAAATTATATGTATGGAGTTGGGATAATGTGGATTGTGGATAGTATGTAATGCAACCCGCTAATGTATGGACTTTTGCACGTGTCGGTCGTAACAACTAATCAGCTGAGTTGCCCCGTCGTCTTTATTAACAAAGTGCTGTAAACTCGAGTATAACAACGAGGTAGAAAATGTACAGAAGTTGCGTTAACGTATCGAAGATGCCGCCAAAAAATAAATAGTTAAAGTTATATGGAACTGTATAGACATTACCTATGGGACAGCCGGTCCTGTGCTACCTGACCTAATGTGCAAGTAAGTGATGGATGACTTATGAATGATGACTAGAAAACGGACAATGCGTGTTTTTAACCCGAAAACGTGACAAGATTAGGTTAAATTTGGGTAGAGATGCGTACGCGTTCAAAAATGTTTTGTACTGTATGTAAAATATAATTATTATGTATAGCAAATAGATCGTATTGTCCTCACGAAGATTTGTATCCTTTATTTAAAATCCGTAAATCATGTGACCTACAAGACAACGAGACAATAATTGTTCATTTAGTTTTAAAGAAATGAAATGACACTTGCGACCGTCTCTCGTTCATCCATTAACATCGGTTGCGTTTGTCGAATTCCTATAGGTCAGAATTCAAACTGCAGCCCTGTTATGAATGGGTCGTGTGTTTTTGGGTAATTTAACTGATATGAGTAGAAGCTGAAGCTAAAATAACCAAGAAAGCGGAAAGGCTTCTTCCAACCTAAGAACTGCAAGAAGCTCAGCGTCATTATAACCCTTGTTTATTAAATTTAATAATTACATATTTTAGCTTTGTATCTTCCTTGAATGTATTAATCCGCCAGCAGTAATCAGGAACGGTCCGTAAAGGAGGTTAAATAATGATTTGAAAATATTTTTTTGAGCGTAAATATACATTTTAATTTTTTTTAAATCACGTATTCCTATTCTACTCATTTTTCCCTATCCCCAGAATTGCTTAGTTTTCAAGATTCTAGCAACGGCTTTTAAAATTGATGTTTTTTCATGTATCTTCTGGAACCGAGTGGTATGATTTATCTACTATAACACATTTCTTCGTACAACCATCATATAAAATAAATTTAATGACTTATCCAACATTTTAAATTCAGCATCGCTCATGCTAATGCAAGTGTGATGAAACCATTTGTTGCACATACCTTCGCATTCAACCAGACGAGTAATTCCATTTTTTTTACATTTGGCACAATTAGACATATTGAAATTACTATGTGACACGCCACTGATACGATTAAATTAGTAGTTCCCAAAAACTGAGAGTTAGGATGATAAGCCTTACAGCAAAAAGCTATACAAGTACATAGTTTCACATTTACCATATACATTAAACATTATTTATCCATTATACCAAATGAATGTACTTATTTATATTACCATATGTATCAGTGGCGGCTCGTTAGGTGACGCAAGTGACGCACCGCTTCACCTAAAATTTCCGTTTGGTTGTGCAATAATTAAAATTTATTTTTAATTTTATATAAATTTTATAATTTAGGTATAATTCTATATTGAAAATGTATTGTGTTTGTTTAATACGTAGAAATATACAGGATAGTTGCGCGGTGAACGCCTTCTAAAAAAACATTGCCTTCGTTGAGCGCGAACATCAACTTCGGACCATAAAACGTATAGTGTACGCAAGTGACGCAGATTGAAATCAGTTTGTATTCTGCTTCTTTTCGTAACGTTGTTGTCATGGCAACGACGCGGCCAACACGGGATTAAACTATGGCGTGGGGGAACAAGTGACGCAGAAATTGAAGCAGAATCTCCTATCGCTTGCCTTTAAAAGTTTATATACGATACGCGTCACCCAGTGCACGATTATAACGGTTCTTAGTTAATATTTGTTTTGTATAATAATTGTAGAAATGTTTCCTATGTATCCAGTATGTATTTTATTGGAAACGCCATTTTCCAGATGGAAAATTGAGGACAAAAAGAATTTTTTTAATTGCGAGAAACCTGTGCCTTATTATCTCGATATGGAAAAAAGGGGAAGTCAAAAGACAACGTGTACGTTTAATTCTGGGTCTAAAGTCGGGCGTGTGGAATAAGAAGGAATTTAACAATTTTGGGAACGTCACGCGAGGTTGTTGTAACCACAAAGCTTCTTTGGAACATATACATATGTACGGTGTGCGTTAATATTCGCAGAAGTTCACAAGCCGAACTAATACCTATTTCTTATTTTTTATAAAATCTAAATGAAAATCCTTCTCACGAACATCAGTTTTTCGGTAATATTGCAAATACAACTAAAAATTTTTAGTTTCATTTAAAGCCGTTTGACCTTGAAAATTTGAAAATTTTCGCCAGCGGCGTTTTTTTTTTAGTCAATCAACGAATATGCTTTACCTATTCTCAATGTCACGAGCCGCAACTGCTACGTATATACGGTTTCTAGTACAACTGTGAAAAAAAAATGTTTTTTTGCATGGAATTAACTAATGAAGCAAAGGAAATTTCAAAAAGCAATAGCACATACGATTCGTTATATATTCGTTTAACTTACCTACGGGCCGGGAAAAACATCGAATTTTTGGATAACAATCTTTTTTCAAAGATTAATCTGTACAAAAGCATAGAAATTCTGGTAAACACTGCTAAACTAATTGTACAAACAACAGGCATAAACAAAACGAAAAGTTACGTACTTAGGGTCCTAGATCGTAATTTATCGTTGGTAATTTCTGAAACACCAACTAAAGAAAATCAAATATACTGAGCAAAAACAAATGTATTTTGGGGATTGATGGAACAAAGACAAATTAGGTAAATGAAGAGGAGTATATTAATTATCTGTATTACTCCACATTGCACCGCACCTATCCATTACCTTCTCTACCAGTTCATTTGAAAAAAAAAATAAAAATAGGCAAAATGAGAAATGAAGCAATCAAAACAAATTATCATATTTAATATTTAAACTAATAAAATATAAATGTGAATATTTTACTTACATACCAGTTAGTTTATTGACCATTTCTACATACAAAGAGTACGTGTATAGTCAAGGACACTAATATAATTAGAAAATTCTTCAACCCTACAAAAGCACTGTCCCAGTTGGAACTCTTTAGTTAATTTATAAAACCCCTTAAAATTAAACATTTCCACATAACAATTTTTAAAATAATTCTTAAAACCATAATACAATATTCAACTTATTCGAGCTAGTGGTTTGAATCCTTGAATGCTAATCACCAGATTATCTGCATATCGAGTATCGAGTGCTGTAAGTATGCATGAACGTTTAAGAAATTTATTCACATTTCTGTGAATATGCAACAAAGTTAGTTTCAAATATGTAAAACGGAAGGCAGCGGCATAATCTGATATTTAACAAATAGTTGCCTGCATGGAGTACCATACTCAGCTCCATCAACAATGCGAACTGCTTTTTTTTGGAGTCTAAAGACTCTGCTAACACTAGCAGAATTACCCCACATTATAAGACCATAAGTTAAATGACTGTGAATTATATAAAAGTAAACTGTTCGGATGGCGTCAGGAGAGAGACATTGTTTAATCCGACGCAAAAAAAATATTTGGGATGATATTTTGGCGCAAAGATAATCCACGTGACAGGACCAGTTGAATCTAGTGTCCAATATTATGCCAAGCAGTTTAACATTGGTACTTATACCGCCCATTTGTTAGCTGTAAATGACGAACTTTGAGATTTCGCGTTGCTTAATTTCAACTTATTAGAAGGAAACCAGGTCTCTGCACAAAGTAAACTATCATTATGCACCTCCATAGAACCCCTCGTTAAAAGCGTTGTGTCATCTGCAAAGAGCACACAAGAACTCGCCCCAACAGAGAAAGGAAGATCATTAACATGCAACAAGAACAATATTGAGCCCAAGACCGAGCCCTGGGGGACTCCAATTGTAATAGGCAGAAGGCCTGACTCATTTCCATTTAGACTAACATATTGCTTCCTTTTGAACAGATATGAGGATAAAAGATTAAGCATTTTTTCTCTAATGACGTAGTACTCTAATTTATGAACCAAAATGTCGACATTGACACAGTCAGACGCCTTGGTGAGATCGCAAGCAGTAGCTTTTGTGCTAGCGACCTCATCGAGTCCCCACAACATTTTCCACTACTTTCAAAAGTGCTTTTATTGTAGATAGTCCAGGAAAATTAGCATTTCACCTCGGAATTGGATAAATAAGGTTCGATTTTGATGAGACAATGTGCGTTCTCTTCGTAATTGCATGTAGGTCAAAGTCTACAACGTCTCATGCGGTTCTAATTTGTTTATTTATTAATAATCAATTATTATTAACAAATTAGCGTATTTCGGATATTACATGGGTTGGAAAAGGCCAATTTTGATGCGGTAGAGCCCATTCTTCTTCTGATTAGTTGTACCTTAACTTTGGGAGACTCCCACCGATCTTCATTTGTTTATTGATTTTTATTCGATCATTAAGAGCAAATTAGGCAATCGGACTGGGACAGGGGGATTTTCACGCGGTAATCGACGCTTTTCTCGTACTTGGATTACAAGGTGATCCAGAACCACTAAGGGCCACTAAGGGCAGACTGATTTTCATTTGTTCATTGATCTTCAATGAATTAGTATATACAAATTCGGGCTGTTATCTGTGAGCTGGACGATAAAAGTCTGATTTTTATGGAATAAGTCACTTTGATCATCATCCGGGATATTCCAAAACCGTTAAGGTCCGAATGATCTTCATTTGTTTCTTTTTACTAATTAATCATTATAAAAAAATTACTTGTGCAATCTGTAACTAAGACTTAGAATGGATAATTTTTAATCAAAGAGAAGTGGATAACATTTATTCATAATGATTCATGTTCTATATGGTCTTCAGCTTTTTGAGAATTCACTTCCTACATTAGGGTCTTGAACTTTCTATATAAAACCACGTTCATCCCGTCCAAATCGGCTAGTCCTACTCCCGACCGCAGATATCACGTCTAATTTGTTTATAACAATCAAATAAAAACCGATAAACAAATGAAGATCGGTGGGGGTCCTTTACAGTTAAAGTACAACTAATAAGAAGAAGAATGAGCTTTATCGCATCAAGATTGGCCGTTTCCACCCTACGTAATATCCGAAATACGATTATTTGTTAATAATAATGGATTATTTATAAATAAACAAATTAGCGCCGCATGAGACGTTGTAGACTTTGATGTACATGCAATTACGAAGAGAATGCACTTAGTCCCATCAAAATCGAACCTTCTTTATGCAATTCCGAAGTTCGGCCCTATTTTCGACTAATTTTTCTGGACTAAGATTTGTTTTTCCTAAATCCATATTTTGCGTTAGTAAATATGGGTTTTCCTCACAATATTTAACTACCCTTAATTTAATTATAATTTCTAATGTTTTACTAATAATTTGAACAGTTGCTATTGGCCGATAATTGTCAAGAATATCGAGAGGACCTTTTTTATATACAGGTAAAATTCTAGTAAATTTTAGTTAGTCAGGCTATACTCCCTCATGTACGCATTTATTAAACAAACATGTCAATGGTTCCAATAAAAGATCAAGATCAAGCCTTCAGCATGTCACTATTTAAGCAGTACCTAATAGTCTAAGCTAGAAGTATTATTAAGAAGTAATATAGCCTGCTGGACATCTTGTACTAAAATATGTAGGTGACATAAAAAATGAAACTTGCTGGCTTGGGAGCTTTATTTAGAAATACTATTGGATCAACATTAATACTTTCTAAAGTAGACTGCACTGCATTACAAACCGAAGTGAAGAATAAATTAAAATCAGTTGGATCAATAGTAATCACAGAATTAGATGCACAATTGTTCCTCTCATTGTTTACTAATCTAAAGATAGTTTTATTTTTGTTACTAGAAGTAATAATTTTATTAGAATAGTATTTCCTTTTTTCCGTTTTTAAAGTTTTTTATAGCTTGTTCTAATAGTTCGAAAATCTGCCCAATTTTCTTGATTGGGATCGGAATTATAAATCTTTTTACTGTGATTTAAAGTTTTCTTCAATTCTCGTAATCTTCCACTGAACCATTTAACATTGCCAGATTTATTACGCACACACTTAATTGGAACAGTAGCAATAGCTATAGAATGCAATGCACTTAAAATCATTAAAACTAGGTCTTCACTGTTCAAATTGTCAATGTGACTAAAATCCCACTGCACATCACTCAACCCAACAATAAATTCGTGAATTTTACTTTTATTTACAATTCTGTTCCTAAAAGAATCAATGCGATCAATTGGCACCATATCGTATACACATAAGAAAACACCAGATGATCGTATACCATAGGGTCACACGTGCCTACTAGTCTATATTAGTTAAAATATTGTCGAGGCATGATCTACAATTAGCAGTAATTCTAGTCGGTTCACTGATAAGATGAGTAATGCCCAATGTAGACATAAAGTTACAAATATCTTTAGAGTGTTAAGTTCATAAGAGGTATTAAAAATATACAACTGAAAAATAAAAGATAAACTCTTATTGATTTTTAAAACTTTTCCTTTCTTGAAATCAGTTTGGTTTTTTTGTGCTGGAAGGGACTTTTCAAAAATTTTGAAAAGGATTCAAATGTCTATACATATAACTTGTGTTGCATCATCAACTAATATTTCGGGAATTTGTACATATGCTCGAATTTTGTCTTTTAAATTTCTACCATTCAACCATTCTGTCCTAACCTAACTTAAAATCATTATTAAAAAAATATTAAAGTACTTAGTACCTACTACGTCTAACACCACAGTAGGAAAAACAGATTCACTCCTTATCTCTTTTATTAATAAATTTAATTCCTTTATTTATGATCCACCGACAGAAAAGAATGTTACAAAGTGCCCTTCTAGATCAGGAGATGTGTGGCGGAACGAAAAAGACCACGAAATACAAATTTGGGAAATTTATTTTATTTATTTTATTTATTTATTTAATTACAATATCCAACGAGCAATGCCCAGTTACAGGATAAGGTTACAAACTAAAAAAAAAAGTAATAAAAATAGGTGAAAGAGATAAAAACTATTCTTAACCAAAATAAATATCACAAAACATAATATCTAAAACAAACAGGGAACAGACATATAATATTAAAATGCTATAATACAATACAAACAAATGCAAAAATATATTTATACAAACATAAAGTTCAAATGAAAACTTTTTTAATTTGAGAAATACTGGAGCAGAGTATATCAATGCGAGATTCAATATTAGAATAACCAACAATCATTTGGTGAATTGGAGACGCTTTATATAAATTAGTACGATGATTCTTGATCGCGAAGAGGTGTAAATGTCGGGTATACGTTCTAGGAATATGAAAATTTATCATTTGTAATATATCTTCACATATAATGTTATTATTCAAAATCTTGTATAAGAAAATAACAGAATTTAACTTGCGTCTTTGAGACAAGCTACTCATATTGAAACGCTTGAAAAATGCTTCCTGAGGAAACCCTTGAGGAGGATACTGGCCATCAATAAAAAATGTAGCTGATTTAAAGAATCGGCGTTGAATTTTCTCAATAGATATTATGTGTGTAGCGTAGATAGGTGTCCAGACTACAGAGGCATACTCAAGTTTAGATCTAACAAATGTATTAAATAACAAACAAAAAGTATCAATTTTCATGAAATTGCACATGTTCCGAACAATAAAACCCAAACTTTTGTAGGCATTCATTACCACAATTTCAATATGCTTGACAAAAGATAATTTAGGGTCAAAATATACGCCCAAATCTTTAATAAGGTCAGGTCGTTGAAGGGCAAACCCATTCAGACTATACTCATACTGAATTTGATCGCATCGTCGACTAAAAGTCATGACATTACATTTGGTAGAATTCAGAGGCAGCCTATTAGCAATGCACCAAGAGTTAATAAAATCTAGATTACGTTGAAGATTGATGGCATCAAATACATTATCAATTTGAGAAAATATTTTTATATCATCGGCGTATAACAAATAACGCACATTCAGTTGAGAAGTGATATCATTAATAAATAATGTAAACAACAAGGGACCAAGAATAGAACCTTGCGGAACACCTGAAGTCTGGGCAAATTCAGTAGATTTAACACCAGAAATTTGAACAAACTGAGTTCTGCCAGTGAAATATGACTTCATTAGTTCAAGAAAGTCTGACGATAGTCCAAAAGCGCTTAATTTATCCATTAAAAGTCCATGGTCGAGACGGTCAAACGCCTTCGAAAAATCTGTATAGACTACGTCTACTTGGCTTCCCCGATCTATAGCCTCGCTGATAAACTGAGTAATGCATACTAAATTAGTGACTGTCGACCGTCCTTCCATAAACCCATGCTGTTCAGGAAGTATAATATTTTTTAATTGAAAGGAGAGGACACGATGTATAGCAGTTTCAAAAACCTTACTGAAGTTACACAGTATTGCAATAGGTCGATAATTAGCGATATCATTTTTACTTCCTTTTTTATATACGGGGCATATTCTTGAAATTTTCCATTGATCAGGGAATGTATGTGATGTCAGAATTAAGTTAAATATGGTGAAAAGAGGCTCTGAGAAGACGTTAGCACAGTCTCTAATCAAGAAAGCGGGTATTAAGTCCGGACCCATAGTCATTTTAGGCTTTAATTGTTTGATAGAAAATAATACATCATTGAGAGAAATAGAGTTATATGCAATAGTAAGTGCATTGTTATACGAACGCTTGTCTTTATTGAAACTACTAGATGCGATAAACGAAGTTGAAAAATAGTCTGCAAAACCATCAGCGATTTGTTTGTTGTCACTACACGATATATTATTGTAAACCATTGTAGATGGGATAGTTGAGTTACCTCTCTTTGAGTTGACGAAGGTCCAGAACTTTTTTGGATTTGATTTCAATTCTAATTCCGTAGCAGAGATATAATTTGAGTAAGCTGTTTGACTTTTGTATTTCACGGCGGAACGCAACCGCTTATATGTATTATAATCTTCCCCATTTAAGGAGGACCGATATGTGTGCCACGCATTATTCTTCAGCTTAATAGATCTAATTAAATCACCATCAAACCATGGCGGATAGCATTTATTAGAAAATATCTTACGTGGAACATGTTTAATGAAAATTGAATTTAATATTTCATAAAACTTAAAAACAAGTTGATTGACACACGTAAAACTTTTTAAAGGAGACCAGTCAACCAATGACAGTTCCTGATATAAAGCGGGAAAATTAGCCTTTTTAAAATTAAAATTAAAATCCACCTCAGAGGGTCCCCGACTTCTCGTTAATTTATTTGGAACACAAATGCTGACAAGCAATGCAGGATGAAAAAGATCTTCAGGGAGTAATATATCAGGGGAATGCGATACCACACAATCAATATTGGAAATAACCAAATCCAGAATTCTATTGTTACAGTTTAAGACGCTGTTATATTGACTGAATTCGTAAAAGTTTAAAAAATTTCTTAACAAATTAATTGTTAAATTGTCTGATTTAGGGGTATAATCCGCATAATTGGGGATGTTAAAATCGCCAACGATTATTATATCAGAGTTATATATCTCATACAATGATTCGAGGGCACAAAACAGTTTTTCATAAGAGTCTGTAACAACTTTAGGCGGTATGTAAATAACAAACATATATACATTGCGTTTATTTACCTTAAATTTAATAGAGACAATGTCAATAAAGTAAATATCGTCAAAAATATTACGATCGAATTTGTAATTGAACTCGGATGCGTTAAATTTCTTATTAATTGCCAGTAAGACACCACCCCCTTTACTAGTACCAGTAGAGATAAAATTTCGATCTGTGCGGAAAACATCATAATGATTGTTATCAAACAACTCATCGTTATAAAAACTATCATTCAGCCAAGTCTCGGTAAAAGCAACAACATCGTAAAGTGCAACTGAACTGTTAACAAATAAGTCATTTATCTTAGTGCGAACGCCTCGAATATTTTGGTAATAAAATGTAAAACTAGGCGAACAGGAAGAATTGGGCTTGATCTTAAAATTATTCACAGTAGAATTATTTGATTGCTATTGTGGAGAAATAATGTTATCTCTAAATTTTTTAAGAGTTGAGATATAAACATGGCATGTTTTGTCCCAGACAGCATGGTCGGCACCAACAGGGTCTTTACTGTTCTTATTATAATTGATACAATTTATACAAGAATAATTATTAGGCCGTGGACACTCATCCAGCTTATGATTTTTAGCACATAAAGGACAAATATTAACAGAAGATGTACATTGTTTTGCCAAATGGTGATATCCACAACATTTATAACATCTCCGCAACTCAGTTGCATCAAAAACATTGCAATAATCATAGCCAACAAATAACTTACCATTATTCAATAATTTATGATATGTACTCACGTCTGTCTGAATCACGGCATGATATACCCTTCCGTTTTTTTTGGATTGTATACAAGATATTACATTAAGAATACTATTTTCATGTACGATATTAGAATTTTGGGTTCTTATATAACTAATAAGGGTAGTCTCGTCCAGCTTCTCAGATAAACCTACTATCTTAAGTCTGGGATTTAATACTGGAACTTCTTTAATTGTGTAATTGTCACTTAATTTACCATCAACAAGTTGTTTGAATTTATTATAATCTTCAGTACTTCCACAACTGACGTATAAACCACCATCTCGAATTCCCTTAACTTTTGTAATATTGACGTTAGATTCAACAGGGTGTACGTTTTTTATCATATCAAGCTTCGTTGTTGCATGATCTTGTTTGATTTTAGGTTTAACAACGAGTGCAGGATGCCTTTTAGTTATATTAGCGTAACTTGCTTTTGAATTCCCTTGTACAGCAATTTGATCAATTTTCGGTTTAAGTTCATCTATTTTTGGAACAATAAACTCACTTAAATTATTTTGCACAGCAGTTTGAATTTCGTTCATAAATTGGGTCAAAACTTCAGACTTGAATTTGTTAAAAAGATTAGAGAACTCTGACAGCTTTTCTTTTAGTTTAATATCAACAGAAGAACACAGTTTAGTAAAGCCCTCATTGATACGTTGGAGATTAGCAGTATACTCCTTCGCAGTATTATTTTCCAATATGGAACACTTCTTTTTGCAGGAATCACAGAGGAAAAATAAGTTAGTGCTCTTGCTTAACATTGTGAATTCTACACTATTAAGTCCAATACATGAAAAGTGAAACCATCTCTTACATGTTCCTTCACATCCAACAACACCTTCATTCTTGTCAATTTTACATCTAGAGCAGCCCGACATGGCTAGAAAGTAAGACGCCGCCTCTGGCGGCGACCTAGTGATGATGATACCAGATCAAACACGAATGGAAAATCACTCAAAATTGAAAATCGCCACTACCTTATCTCAGATAAGGGTGTATCGAAGAGTGTGTACACAAAATCATCAACAGGGATGAATCTCAGTTTTGCACTTCGTTCATATACACAATTTAAATTGTATTAAAAAACCACTAAAGCACTACAAAATATAGACAAACGAGTAGAGGCTGATGCGTACGTGAATCGATGTCGAATCGAATTCCAAAATTATAAAATATATTTATTACCTACATTATTACTTTTCAAAGATAAATATTATTTTTAAATGTAGTTAAGACTTAAAGCTCGACAAAATGTATGTTTTTACTGTAAATAACATTATTTTTAATAGATGTAAATAATAATAATTGTAAAAAGTTATGCTCAAAACGTTCTAACAAAATATCGTCTTCTGTTAGGGAACAGTTAAATTCATAATTAAAACGTTGCTAAGTTATAATAAGTTTAATCTCGGTAAGTATTATATTATTTATTATACATACCTATAAGTATACCATGCACCACATTTGGAAATAATACTACAACAGCGCCATATGATGGATGGTTTTGTCCCTATACAATTTCTATCTTATACTAATCCATTTACTCATCTATAAATTATATGTTTTATGGAGTGCACTCAGCAGTCTCAGCACATAAGGGTTTTTTCGCGAGTGAAGTCGTATGTAGTAGTGTACGAGTGAATGAAGAGATTTGAACTAACATACGGAAACTAACCAATATTCAGTCGCGAAAAACAGCCTAGTGATTTGATAGTATACTATGGATGGAGCCAAAGCCAAAGCCGACTTTCTGTGCCTTGTAGCGCTTCCAACAAGAACATCACAGAAGTTCTATGATGAACATCGAAAGCAGCAGCTATTTGCCATAAGCGTGACTTATGATACAAATCTCGCGACATGAATTCTAAAAGACATTATTTATTTCTGATTATGAAATGGACTCTTTTTAGTAGTAACACAATTTAAAAAATTACTGTCAAATCTATACTTATGTAAAATACGCAATAACACGCAGGCTGTGTTCAGCGAATAATCGGATTAGTTCGGTCAAACTTCTTTTGTCAAACAATTCGCTGAGCGGGTTTGTATGAACCCACTAAACACGAAACGTAAATGAATCGTTGCAAATGAGATGTTTTACTAAACATTTGACACATTAACTAGAAACATTTCTGTTTCATTACAGAAATGTAGCACTTGAAATCTTATTTAGTGAAACATAGCCGAAACGTTACAATTGAAGAGAATTTGAAACATTACTCGAAACATTCCCTTTCGATCTCGGGAACATAACAAACGAACAACCCTTTGCTATTTTTGCTTATCTTATGGAACATTCGGCATTAGTNTAAAAAAAGTGCTGGTCATAACGTTCCATGTCTATGCCAGATTGACATGTTTTCCTGAAAATCACGGGAAAACTTACCACTGTTGAATTTTCCTAATAGTCAAACCTTGGGAGACTCGTCAAACTTAAGCTGCACGCAAAGTTACAGCTTGCTGGTAATCATTTTTTTCTTTGTACGTGGGCCCGTGGACTATTATATTATCGGCTGCGGTAGAGCTAATGACGGCGACACAGTGAGCACAACCACGATGTCATATCTACTGACGGATATCTGAAAAGTAAAGTATAGTTAGCTACGACCTGCGTTTCAACTCATAGGGAGGATAGGAGAGACGACAATTATGACCTGAACGCCTAGCGAGTTATGGTTAGTTACGACCTACGTTTCAACTCATAGGGTGGGGAGGAAAGGCGACAATCTATGATCTGAACGTATAGTGAGGTCAAGCACATCGCACATTACGACAGTGCTGAAAAGTAAAGGCGTTTCAACTCATAGAGAGGATAGGGAAGGCAACAGCCTACGATCTTGTTGTAGCCGTGGATGCCGAGAGCATAATAGTACTCGAAATGCGTCAAGTTTCGCTTAAATATGCCGATGTATATTTATACCTGCGAAAAACCACCCTATTGGCCAGGGATGCGCGTCATGCGCCATGACTCACCGAAGAACCCTTATGACGTAAATTGTTTATTTGATGCGTAGAATAATAGGTTTGAATAGGACAAACAGGATATAAATATCGATCTGTTTCGATCAAATTCAGTTCGAGTTCAGACCTTTTACTCATTCAGTTGAAATCTTCTTTCATCGAGTGAGAATCTTGTATTCATGCAGTAAAGTACCTTTACCTAAAACCTTTTACTCATTTTCTCTGCTAGGCATGTTTGCTGTGGTAAAGCTGTAGGGCGGAACTAAGTCTATGATCTAATTACCTCGCCATGTCTTCTGTCAACTCGGGAGATTTGCGCATTAGGTATGCACGGAACTTTCTTACTTCGGAGGCTAGACGGTTACTGAACAGGATAGCTCGCATTGCTGGTAAGAACTGAAACTGCGGTTCAAATTGCTATACCAGTAGTTGACAGTTCCAAACGGCGACCTCTTTGCTGCTGGACTGGTGACGGACTGGACTGCTTGCTGCGACAGGCGGCGGTAAACTGAATATCTAATTAAGTTTAACTTCCAAACTTATATAACAGACGGTGGCGGCTATGCACTTTTTACGGCTATTTCTCAGTCCTTCAGACATATGTTTTCGCTATTTTGACGGTGGTAAGGAGAAGGTAAGGCATTGTGTAGGGGAGATAATTTTTATCTGTTAGCTCTCGAGAACAAGGTACATCCTTGTTCACGAGTGTGAAGATGCCCTGGAGTTACTGGCCAGGTGAAAAGAGGTAAAATTGGTTTGGGTTTAGGGTAATATGGTATCTTTGTAACGAGAAGTCGAATCATTTGGCTCGTCTTGGATCCAAGGGGCCTGGATCTGAACCAGATAGCATTAACTGGGCTCTTAATAAATGGTCCTATCATACATTAGGTCAATACTGGAGGATGTATACAAGGCCCATAGCTTTATACATGTGCCTAATAAATCTAAGGCGAGATGGCTACTGAGCCTTGGTCGGAGGGTACTAAATCAAATGGTGGAGGCCCTGACAGGCCATTGCAGATCTAGGGGGAATTTAAGTTTAATGGAATGGGATACCCTATCTATTTTTTAGGATATTGCGCAGTTTTTGGGAGGTTGCGGCATAAAGATTTTGGTACCGATGAGTTGCCAGGCGATTAGGGGTGAGGGACCTGCTATGGATCAAAATTTTGGCATTCATCAGAGCATCAGGAATGTCCGAGGAGGGTTAGAGGCAGACAGGGGATAGGTAATGGGACGGCGGGGCAGGCAAAAAGGTCTACTACCACCACTACCACCACTACCACCACTACACCACTACCGCCACTACCCCCACTACCACCACTACCACCACTACCACCACTACCACCACTACCACCACTACCACCACTACCACCACTACCACTACCACTACCACTACCACTACCACTACCAGGTCAAAAACTGGAAACTTCTTGACGAGGAGACCGCAAGCCTCCATAACTATATATCATTCGCAATCGAGGTTCAACACAAAACGGGAACTCAAAAACAAGCCCTGACACCGGGAAAACTCGACCAAGAAATACTAAGACAAAGGTTAGCAACAGTGGGTAACGATAACGAAACCAAATATGCTCCTGAAGAATGCACCCTTCTTCTGCAAAATGCCTGCACAGATGCAACACCCCGTGTTAGAGCAGATATACATATACGGTAAAGCCCCATACTGGTGGACTCTTGAGATACAGGAACTCAGAAAAGCCTCACTCACAGAAAGAAGGAAATACACCAGACAACTCAGCAAAGAAAAACAGGAGGCTGAAATATCCAAAGAGGCCTATAAAAGAGCAAAAAAGCAGCTCAGAAACAAGATACAAAAAGAAAAGAGAAGATGCTGGCAGGAACTGTTAAAAAACATAGACAATGATCCATGGGGAGATGCGTACCAGAAAGTGATAAAAATGATGAGAGTCCCAATCTTTAGGGTGGACTTAACGGAAGAAAAAAAGCTGGAGGTGGCTAAATCTTTACCCCAGACACCCGCTGAGAAGCCTAAACCTTGATGGAGATGAGCTGGGTCAAGAAATAACCAAGGAAGAAGTCGAAACGGCAGCAAGAAAACTGAAAAGCGGAAAGGCACCGGGTCCAGATCAGGTACCAGCGGAGGCAGTTAAAATTCTGTCCGAAATGAAGCCATTATACTTAAGGGAGATGCTCAATAAACTTCTAAGGGAGGGGTCTTTCCCAAAACTATGGAAAATGACCGAACTTGTCCTTATTCCAAAACCTGCAAAAACAGAAATTCAAGCAGGCAGCTTCAGACCTATATGCCTCATAGACACCTTGGGAAATTATACGAACGTATACTAGTCGAAAGATTGACAACAGAGATTGAGAGGAATGGAGACTTCAGCGAACACCAACATGGTTTTAGAAAAAAGAAAACAACATGCGGTGCGATCGAGGAGGTTCTGGAAGTAGCCAAACAGGCAATTGCGGAAGGAATGCCATGTGCCTTGGTTCTGTTGGACGTAAGAAATGCCTTTAATTCGGCATCATGGAGACTAATTATCCAGGGACTGCAGAGAAGGGGCATATCGTTACAGATAACGAGACTTGTCATGAACTACCTAAAGGATAGGTGCATCAAAATTCGCAAAGACCTAAAGATGGAAATTAGCGCAGGAGTACCACAGGGATCGGTCCTAGGGCCTACCCTTTGGTACGTGCTGTATGACGGAGTCTTAAGGGAACAAGTAGCCCGGCAGGCAAGGTTGGTGGCTTTCGCGGATGATCTGGCGATAGTGGCGACTAGTGAGACCTACATGGAACTAGAAGACTGTGTAAATGAGACCCTCCATATTGTTGAAAACTGGATGGTAAAAAAACTCCCTGAAGCTGGCTCCGGAAAAAACAGAAGCCATCCTGCTAAGCGGCAACAGAAGACCAAAACCCATGTCCTTTGAAATATGTGGTACAGAAATTCGCACCATAAAATACGTTAAATACCTAGGCGTAACGATAGACCAAAGGATGAACTTCACGGAACACATAAAGACAGTAACAAGGAAAGCCGACAACTTGATAGCCGCCTTAACAAGACTAATGCCTAACATCGGAGGACCCAGAACCGAACAAAGGAAAGTTTTAGGTGCGGTAGTACACTCCATCCTGTTGTATGGAGCTCCAGTGTGGCATGAAGGTATAAGAAACAAGAATAATCAGAAGTTGCTAACAAGAACCCAGAGAAAGGTAGCTCTTAGAATAATTAGCGCCTATCGAACAGTTTCAGCTGAAGCAGTCCTAGTAATTGCGGGGCTGACACCAATAAACTTCCTAATTCAGGAACGAGATTATATCTACAGGGCAGAGAACAAAAAGGCAGCCAAACAAGATGCAAGGAGAAGGACCATAGAAAGGTGGCAGGAAGAATGGATGAACTCAGACAAGGCAGCATGGATACGCAAACTAATCAAGGAAGTAGGACCATGGGTCGATAGGAAATACGGAAGCACTGACTACTATCTGACACAATTTCTTACTGAGCATGACAGATTCGCTGTATACGCCAAGAGGATGGGAAAGGTGGATAGGGACACTTGCTTCTATTGTGGAGCAGAAGATACAGTAGAACACACAGTGTTTAACTGCCAACAGTGGGTGGAAAAAAGAATAGGGGTAGCAAATTTACAGGTAAACCCGGACAATATAATGGAAAAAATGCTTTTAAGCAAAACAAACTGGGACAAAATCAAAGAAACCAAGGAGCATGAAGAATACGAAAGAAAAGGAAACCGAACTCCTAATCCCTAGAAATAGGGGAGGGGAGATGTAGGGTAGAATAATGATGAGACAAGGGAGCAAGAAGAAAAGACAGCCCGCCACATATGACGAAATGTTTCTAGAAACGGTTCCATGGTGGAAGAGGGCGGTTCATGGGGACCACTTTGCCTTTGGCTTACGCCCCCTAGAAAAAAAAACTACCACTACCACTACCACTACCACTAACAGTACTCCTGCTACTCCTACTCCTCCTACTCCTACTCCTCCTACTCCTACTCCTCCTTCCTCCTACTCCTACTCCTACTCCTACTCCTACTGCTACCCCTACCGCTACCCCTACCGCTACCCCTACCGCTACCGCTACCGCTACCCCTACCACTACCACTACCACTACCACTACCACCACTACCACTACCACTACCACTACCACTACCACTACCATCTTTCCAGAAAGTTCTAGAAGGATGATGCAATATTGCGAAATATGCCGTCATAATTGCTAACTGCGTAATATTTTTGGGAAAATCACCCTTAATGACCTAAAATTTGTATATAAAAGGGATGATTTTTAGGGAAATTAGTTTTTCATCAGCATTCAACGCGTTAGTTCAAACATCCGACATACGGGATATAAAGTGTTTAACAACTTTGTCAGTAATCGCTTAACCCCATTATTGCAATTACCAGCAGTAATTAGCAGTAAAGTCTAGTCTTTCGGTATTCGGGAGAAACCGGGAACGGGCCAAAAACCAAAGTTTAGTTGTGCGGTATTCGGGAGACGGAACAAAACAAAGTTAGTTTTTCGGTATTCGGGAGAAACCGGGAAAAGTTAGTTATACTAAAAATTGGTTAGTAGAAACCCGCAATTTTTAAGTAGTTAATTTTATTCAGCTTTAGTAAAGTTTATTGCATATACCTAGTACTCTTTTTTCCAAAATCTGTTTTTTGTGTATTTGATATTTTATGGATTTTCGTGTGTAGAAAAGTCCAGTATTTACTATTCTAGTTTGTTCAGTTAATAATTTTAACCATTAATCTTGTTAATATCATTATTTTTTCTACTATAGAAAAATAACTTGCACAGGGTGGGCAAATAAGTGAGGTAAGCGGCTGTATCTCAGAAACTAATGATCGTAGAGAGCTACGGTAAAAAATGTTATAGGTAAAGTGGGCAAGGGAAAATGCTGGAAATTATTTTCAAGTTTCCAAGATGGCCGCCAGTGGGCGTTTCCACCATATTGAATTACATAAAGTTACGTTTCTCGCGATTTTCCCCAATGAATGTAACAAAAAAGTATTTGCGTTTTAATGTTAACTTAAAGTCGAATATTTTTTGTAAAAACAATTTTTCTCTATCTTTCGAAATAAAGTGGTGGGGGGTATTTGAATGTTGTTTTAAATAAATGCCTGTAACTTCGAAACGGCTTAATGGATTTGGATAAATTTGGTATCATTGAAAAGAGCATTTCTTGGGCTTTTAGGTTTCTCGTAATCATGACAGTTGCGACCTACACGGCCGCCGATAGAGGGCGTTATTCGATATTATAACCAAAATATTGGATTTTCTCAAAAAATTTAAATGCGATGATATGACTTTTTTTAGACTAGAAAATAGACAAATGACCAACCAATAAGCCTGCGCAAACCGCATCTTAATATCTTTTTCCTAACTCAAATTATTTAAAAAAATACTAAACCAGGAAAATTCATATATCCCCATTTAAAAATGCATCGGTTGCTTTCGATAAGAAGGCAAGTAGTAGGCCATGGACACGACAATCGCCTAACAAAAATATTGCCAAGTAACGTCAAACTTTTGTCACACGCAGCCTAATATTGTTGATTGCGTATAATTTGAGTACTTTTTAATCAAAATGCCTCTCACAAATAATGAAGCCGTTGACATGATTGCGATTTATTTCGAGTGTTTTCAAAATGCAGCTATAGCTGCAAGACAGTACGCGGCACGGTATCCAGATCGCCGTCATTACGGGAGAAGAATGTTTCCGCGCTTGGTACAGCGATTACGCGATACTGGAAGTTTTCGTCGTCCTAAACGTCGCAGGCGTCGCAATGGAAGGACCGAAGAAAACATTATCAATGTCTTGGCTTACATAGAATTTGATAGACATGTAGGAACTAGAACATTGTCTCTAGACTTGGGAATAGCACGAACAACTGTTAGAAATATTTTGAAAGATTATAGGTAAATAATTTTATCTTATTCCAAGTATCTTAGCACATACTCTCAAATACACAATTCAGTGTTATTCTGATTATATTATTTTTACGCATATGTTGTTTTTTACTTTTAGATTACATCCTTACCACATAGTTTTGCACCAGGCGCTAAATGAACAAGATTTCGATAATAGATTAAATTATTGTCAATGGATGCTAGGCATGCTTGAGGAAAACAGAAATTTCTTAACGGAAATTCTCTGGACCGACGAGGCTACCTTTAGTAGTGATGGTAGAGTAAACCGTCATAATATGCATTATTGGTCCGCTGAAAATCCGCATTGGTTAAGAGAAGTGCAGCACCAGGGACGCTGGAGCCTAAATGTGTGGTGCGGTATCATTGGGGACAGAATTATTGGACCTTATTTTTTTGATCAAGCTTTAACTGGTAACCGCTTCTTAGAGTTTTTGATCAACGACTTGCCAATTTTGTTGGAAGATGTGCCACTCGAAACTAGGAGAACTATGTTTCTGCAATTAGATGGTTGTCCGGCACATTATTCAATTAATGTCCGAAACCATATTAACGGGACCTTTCGAGAACGCTGGATAGGAAGGGGAAGCCTATTTCCTTGGCCGGCAAGATCTCCGGACTTGACATGTCTTGATTTTTACTTGTGGGGACGCTTAAAAGACATTGTTTTTCAAACTCCACCAACAACACGAATGGATATGGAAAACAGAATTCGAAACTCAATTCGTCAACTATCAGCGGTAGAAATCGAGGCTGCGGTTCTGTCGACTCAAGAAAGACTGGAACAATGTGTGGAATATGACGGAAGGCAATTTGAACACAGAAGGCATTAATCTTTTTTCAAAATCGGTCCTTTTCAGGACCACAACTTTATTTAAAAGGAAAATCGCTTATAAATACGAAAACGTGCGACTTAAAATCACAGCACTAAATAAACTGACATTTCTTGTGAATATTTTAGAGAGGAGTTTGTCTTTTATTTCCATGGCCTACTACTTGCCTTCTTATCGAAAGCAACCGATGCATTTTTAAATGGGGATATATGAATTTTCCTGGTTTAGTATTTTTTTTTAATAATTTGAGTTAGGAAAAAGATATTAAGATGCGGTTTGCGCAGGCTTATTGGTTGGTCATTTGTCTATTTTCTAGTCTAAAAAAAGTCATATCATCGCATTTAAATTTTTTGAGAAAATCCAATATTTTGGTTATAATATCGAATAACGCCCTCTATCGGCGGCCGTGTAGGTCGCAACTGTCATGATTACGAGAAACCTAAAAGCCCAAGAAATGCTCTTTTCAATGATACCAAATTTATCCAAATCCATTAAGCCGTTTCGAAGTTACAGGCATTTATTTAAAACAACATTCAAATACCCCCCACCACTTTATTTCGAAAGATAGAGAAAAATTGTTTTTACAAAAAATGTTCGACTTTAAGTTAACATTAAAACGCAAATACTTTTTTGTTACATTCATTGGGGAAAATCGCGAGAAACGTAACTTTATGTAATTCAAGATGGTGGAAACGCCCACTGGCGGCCATCTTGGAAACTTGAAAATAATTTCCAGCATTTTCCCTTGCCCACTTTACCTATAAAATTTTTTACCGTAGCTCTCTACGCTTACTAGTTTCTGAGATACAGCCGCTTACCTCGCTTATTTGCCCACCCTGTACGTTGACTTCTTGTAATATACTTTTTATATTTTTATACAAAAAACTGTTTTTATGGAAAAAGCCTTTTACAATTTTTTATATTTTTTATTTAGTCAAAAATATTTTTTCTCAAAAAACAGCAATTTTTCAAATTAAAACAAAAATTATTTTTCAAACCTAACTTCAAAAACATATTTTATAAATAATTTTTTTTGGTCGAAAACTATTTTTTCTGAGCATTTTTTTAAATTTTTTTTATAAAAGTTTAAATTCTTGACTTCGTCAACTCTTTTTATTAAAAAATATTTTTTCACAAAATTATTTTTTTAGTCACTTGACAGTAAAAGAAATTTATTTTAGCATACTTAAAGAGTAATCCGATTAGGAAATTATTTAGTTTGTAGTATTTTTTTTAGTTTGTTTATTCGCTTTAAAATTTACTGGCGCCTAACATAACCAAAGTAGTTTTTTTTTCAAATCGTTTTCGTACTCGACTTAAAGTTTTCTCTTGCTCTGGTATTACTCACTTCTGACTTTATCTCAGTGGAGATAGAACCCACCATCTACGAATTTCACGACCCGCTCTAATTGTATCAACGTTTATGTTAAAATGTCACTCAAATTCAATACAATCTATACCCGTTGACCCGACGTCGACGTGAGGCCCGAAAATCATTATACGAGCCCACGAATAGTTGTAAACAAGAACGTCCGCGTTGACAATACTACCACTACTACTACCACTACTACCACTACAACTACTACGATTACTACTACCACTATTACTATCAACACTACTACTACGAGCCCACGAATAGTTGTAAACAAGAATGTCCGCGTTGACACTACTACCACTACTACTACCACCACTACAACTACAACGATTACTACTACCACTATTACTAACACCACTACTACTACAACTACTACTACCATTACTACTACCACTACCACTACCACGACGATCACCACCACGACCACCACGACGACGATGAGGAACCTGCAACAATATGGTGATTTATACCTCTTTTTACGAGCAGGGCCATGCCTCCTCTGTGTATGTTTCGGTCCCTGCCATACACTAGGTAGTCAGGCATCCTAACAGTGTGTGCGTCGTCTATTTTGGTCTCTTCTGTCGCCATCATGTCCACGGCTAGATGGGGCAAGAGTTCCTTGTGTTTGACTTTTCATCCACGAAATTCGTCAACATTCGAGGAGGCAATTCTGCGAGCGTGCACACTTTCCGGAGGGTCCTTTTATTCTTGTAACATAGATGGCATTTTACTAAAGAAAGCCGACATCTCGGAGTATATATCCCGCATCTACGCCGGCATGCTGGCAAAATTTGCAGATTTCGCACTCCTGTCGGTTTTAAGCCCCCCTTGGGCGTCATGGCGGGGGTCTGCTTAGGCGTGATGGCGTCACTTTCGGGGGGTGTGCTAACTTAGTTGGTTGCTTGGTAGCTTGAGGGTCGGCTGCGGTTCCACCCTGACGACTAGGTGGCAGCATCTCGTAACCTTGAGTAGGTCCTCCTGCTCTTAGGGGACTTGCACGAATACTATAGGCATGGAGGCCTAGTTCCTCTGGCTCTTCATCTGAAAAGGGAAGAGAATTTAAAACCCTGTTGCTCTAGGTCAGATCGAATTTCCTCATTGGAAATTTCATCTGGCAGCCCTCTCATTACAGCCCTCAGTAACCGTTCGCGAGGGAGGGAGAAGGTGTGGTATTCCTTTCCCTCGTTGGTAAGTAACCGTATGAGACATCGATAATAATCATCAGGCTTTTGCGGGTGAATGGCGAAGCCTTCACCCGTTAACCTCGCCCTGATGTAATTGATTTTTCGGTTCGTCAGGCTACTGCTAACCTCCGCCTTTCGAAGGATGCGGTATCCTCTCGGCCTTTCAGGTGTGGGCCTATGTTGTAGCTGGTCCGGTTTGGGGTTTGCTCGGCGACGGGTATTTTGGTCGCTCTAATCTAATCTGCCACCAGATAGTTCCCTTACAAACTGTATGCCGATGGTTTTTATATAATGAATCTCGTTGTAATGGATGATATATTAAAAGGGCATACGTGTAACTATCATTGTCCTACCTGTGCAATTAATACACAGTCATACAGGTGTGAAATTAATTAGACCTTCGGGAACCGTATGCCCTTTGAAAATTGGGCACTTTATGCCAAAAACCGTTGAATTTCGAATAGGCTTACGTGTAACTATCATTTACAAATGCAATATTTATTTACATCCCTTCGGTTCCACTCTGCCCGTATGCCGACCGTTTTGCGATTAATTGCTGTTGCTAAAATCCCATTTAGTATGCTCCGCATACGTGTAAATATAATTGTAAAACGTGATTTTTTTTGCAATTAACAATTACCTTCACCGGTGCATGTTCCACGGTTACCGGCTAATTGCATTTGTTCATTGGTCAGCATGCGTATAATTAACGATACCTTGAAGGGTATATGTGGAGAAATCATACGGTTTTTTTGCAGTGGGCTGACGCCCTAAATGACTGTTTTTCTGTAGTTCTGTTCGCAACCACAGATGCCATGTTAATTTTGTCTAAAATTAAGAAGTGCCTTGTAACTCGCAAACCATAAGACGATAGAAAATATCACCCTATGTATATTTCCACCACCTACCCGAGAATCACAAAACAACTTTGAAAACCGCCGAAAACGGTACTGCCATCCCAACTGCATTCCTTATTGACGGAGAGGTTAATCGTTTTTCTCCCAATTGACACCCCTGTAATTGTGAAATGCTTGGACCACTTTTATTCGACGCATAAAAGTCAAACATACACAAAAATCATTCTAATCTGATCAACCCACCGCTCAACGGTTGCGACGAAACATTTGTTCCATTATGAAACTTTGTACCCTCCTATATGCGAGTACTGTTAGATCCTACATATTTTCCTAACATCTGCCGTTACACTACCAATTCCTTAAACTTTTCTCCTCCATATGTGGAATTAGATTTTTAGTAAAACATTTAATCTATTAATTTTATTATTATTTATTATTATTGAATATTAATAACCATCGTTACTGGTCTACCTATTGTAATTGTAGAAAAAAATGTAAATACCAACATCCAAACATTTTTGTAAATATAAATATCTCTGAATAAATTTTTTTGGATGCTCAAATTTATAGTAATATCTCAAATTACAGAAATTTTCAAATAATTATTATCAAATAGTAAAATCTTAGCGAAACTATAATTGATATTAGAGTAAAAGGTAGAAAAGTTGTAGGAATAATAGTCCAGACGGTATCTGTTTCAAAAAGTCCATATTTGGCTGAATCGTATATTCATGGAGATTTTTGGCTTTTTGGCTTTCAAATATCACTAGAAATGAAAATTCTTCTATGCACATAAAAAAACGTGAGCTTAACTTTTGGCGACACAATATGTTAAAAAAATCGAAAAATGTCATATTTTTCTTCCTATTTAATTATGTATCTTTTTAAGAGTTGATTTTAGGCGAAAATGGAAGAGGAAAATTTGTAATTAAATTTTTTACAAAATATGACTAGTTACAAATCGAATGAATCATGATTATTATTGTAAAAATCGCTAAAAATGGGGTTAAAAAACATTACTTTTTAGGGATTTTTTTTTGGGGGTCTTTAAATTGGGTACAGGACTATCATACTTGGCTCAAGAAAACTTCATGTTATGAAGATGAAGAATCATCACACCAAATTTCATCAAAATTGGTTCGATAGATTTTGCATTCCAGTATTTGAAAAAAAATTGCAAATTTTTAAAATTTTGTACAGCAGAAACCAAGGCTGTTAGATACTTGAAAATTTAATCACATATAGAAGGGCTATCAAGTTTTCAAACGCTTTTTGAAAAATTCGAATCCATCAATTAGGAGAGCTTTGGCGCTTGTTTAAACATTGGTCGAATTTTTGTACTTATAAACAATTAGAATAACCTTGTGAATATTCAATCAAATCAATTTTTTTAAAGCAGGTTTTAAAAGTTATTAGAAAGACGCTTCTTTTAAAAAAAACAGATCGATTGGTCAATTAGTTACGGAGTTATAGCCGATCAAAGTTAACCGTCATTTACACTAAATGTACTGGGATATCCGGGCTAATTTTTCGAAAAATACCTTTGGTATTCCGCGTACTTACCAGGTCTAAGTTTGCAATACTTTTCTTCATTAGCAACCTACTTTAAAAGTTATTTATGCAAGCGAGAAATTCAAGAAAATCGTACGGGTGGTGGTGGTGGGTAAAGCAGAGAGCGCGACCGCTTCGGCCTGCTCGAAATTGAATCGGCGAGTTCAAAACCGTGACTCGCTTAAAAATTTTTAATATCTCAGCTTCTAGAGGTCCGATTTTGATGATTTTTTTTATCGATGTCGCGATTTTAAAAAATCAATTAGCGTATTTTCAAATTCCTAACGTTAATAATTATTGGTCTTACAACAGTCCGATAATTATTTATCTTTAAACCTCCTTTAATTATCAACTTTATTTTTTTATTGTATCAAATGTAAGTGCATAAACTAAGACAGTGTGGCCATGAAAACGAAACAGAGCCATTTTCAGGAACTGCGTCAAGATTGTAGAAAAACGCTCAGACCCGTCGATTTTAGATTAAAGGGGGACATTCTTTGCTGGTATTTTTGACTCCGCCATTTTCACCCCCAAGGGTAAGCATCACCCCAAAATATTTAAATGGCATTGGGGGTTGAGTAGTATTTATTTTGAAAGCTCTTACAATTCTCTTCACAACAGACTTTAAATTTTATAACTAGAAAGGCAGGCAAACTCCGCTGACGCGGAGTTTGACCTTTCTCTCGAGCCTTCGGCCCTCGGGCCGCGCTGGGCGCGGCCCGAGCACCGCTCCGCGCTGCTTTCCTCGCTGGTTAGTAGATATAATATTTTTTGAAACACCCTGTACTTTGATTTTTAAACGCCCTGTATATAAAATTATAAGGAGAATGTTTTTCAAAAAAGAGTAGGCCCCGTAGAATAAGAAAAGTTTGTTGCAAACTTCCAAAAAGGCATCTGGTTAGTAAATATAAAATTTTTTATCCAAAGACTAGGTAGGTAAGGCAGAAATGGTAGAAAAATAAATTAAGACATCTGCTTGATAAATATACAAATTTTCATTAAAATAGTGTAGTAAATAGACAAAGCTAAAAGTGAAAAGAAATAGAACTGCCCTTAATTCTATAGAACATCTATTATATGGATTTTTAAAAAAGCAACTTTTCTTCAAAAGATTTAAAGAAAAAATTAACAAAATGAATAAGGGAAAATCTGATACACCTGTGTCAGTTTTATGGAACATCCCGTACATAAATTGCACGAAACACCTGGTTAGTCGGGTTTTTCATAAAAATATTGCAGACTTCAGTACAAAATATAGAAAAGAAAAAAACATTAAGGAAAGTTTCGTTCTATTGGTCATAAATACTCAGTATAAAAATTCAAAAAGACAACTGGTTAATAAGTATACAATTTTTCATTAAAAGACTTTAGTAAATAAAGACAAAGTTAAAAGTGGAAAGGATAAAAATTGCCCGTTTCAGATATGGATCAATTTTATGGAACACCCAGTACATATATGGATTTTCTAAAAAGCGGCTGGTCAGTAAATATACAACTTCAAAAGATTTAATGAAAAAATTAATAAAATGAATCAGAGAAAATTTGGTCCATCTGTGTCAGTTTTATGAAACATCCTGTACATAAATTGCAAGAAACATTTGACACCCTGTGTAGAAATATTTATTTGAAAATTTAGGTAGTAGGTAGTGATTTAGGTAGTGAAATGAGAAACAAATCCTAGTCCGCATGTGTCATTTTTATGAAACACTCAGTATATAAATTTGCAAAATGACTGAGTTCTACAATATAAGATTTTTCATAAAAATATTGCGACAATAAATTTCTGAAATATACAGAAGCCTATAGACCGATAATTTCGACTTGGGTCAGTTATGTAGAATATGCAGTATATGGATTTTCAAAAAAAATCCTTTGGTAGTAACTATATAACTTTTGATGAAAAGATTTAATAAAAAATTATTATTACATTCCCCCTTTAATACCTCCAATTTGTACAAAAATTATATATAAACAGAGTGCTTATGCTCTTATTAGTTAATAATAATTAATTAAAATTAGTCGTACAAATATGTATTGTTAAAAGAAGAGAAATTCAATTTAATTCGCGCGATACTTGAAGTTTTAAGAACGAAGCATTAGCCCGCACCAGCTCTATCTCTCTCGCACACGTCTATGCCATTGCCGTTTATATTGGCAAAATGACAGTCGGGCGAATCCAGTAGTTTATAAGTTCTATGGTCCCGTCTGGTTTCCTAACCTAAATTACTTACGGAATACGTCAAATATCAATTAGTATTTTTCTTCCATCGGTCTATGGTTCGTTGTGATTTTCTAACCTCAATTGGAAACGTCAAATATAGTGAAATTTATTTTGAAGTTTCAATCTGACATTCTTCGTGATTATTAGATTTTCGTCGATTTGCGTTCGAGGTTCTTTGAATCTCCATTTCGCTTATAAAATGGACGTATGTCAGTGAGAAGTCTACGGAGAAAGATACATTTGAAAACGCAAATATAAAGTTGCAAAAATTTGATTAAGCGACGAACGAAGGGAGATGAGGCGCGATTATGCCGTTTCGGATCTCGCGGAGAAACCCAGTCCGTCTGCCAAAATCGTAATTTTTCAGTCTGACTTGAGAGACAACGCGTAGTGTCGTCGTTCATTGTTCAAGCTGCCGCATTTCGAATCTGCGTTAATTTTGTCAAACGTTGTATATAAAAAGTTTGCAATAGGCCTCTGATTAGTAAACAAAAATTTTTTAGTTTAAATAAATACATCAAACGTCGTATAGTAAGTCCCATCTAATTTTCTAACATCAATTGAAAATATCATTTTCGCCTAGTAGGTCCATCTGATTTTTTCACCTCGATGTCATCTATGAAATACGTCAAATATTAATTAATAGGTCCCCACTAATTCTTTAACCTCAATTAGAAACGTCAAATATCGTCTTGTCACTCGTGTGTGATATCTTAACCTAAAATACAAAACACGTCAAATATCAATTGACACGTTCCTTCTGATTTCCTAACCTCAATTCGAAACGTCAAAAATCGCGTAGTAGGTACCGTCTGATTTCCTAACCTAAATTACGAAATACGTCAAATATAAATCAGTCTGTTCCTTCCATCGATCTATGGTTCGTTGTGATTTTCTAACCTCAATTGGAAACGTCAAATATAGTGAAATTTATTTTGACGTTTCAACCAGACATTCTTCGTGATTTTCAGATTTTCGTCGATTTGCGTTCAGGGCAGGTTGAATATCTATTTCGCTTATAAAATGGCCGTATGTCAGTGAGAAGTCCACGGAGAAAGGTACATTTGAAAACGCGAATATAAAGTTGCAAAAATTTCATTAAGCGACGAAGGGAGATGAGGCGTATGCCGCTTCAGATCTAGCGGAGAAACCCAGCCCGTCCGCTAAAATGCTAGTTTTCCAATCTGGCTTGAGAGTAAACGCGTAGTGTCGTCGTTCACAGCTGACGTAATCAACAATTTTTGTAATGTTAAATTTGCTTTCTTCTAACACAAAGTCGTCTCGCGAAAGATCCACAATGAGATAAAACAGATAAATAATGACTTCCCATGACTTGGAAGAGTTTTTAACCCCACCTTATTTCTATTGATTCTTAACTTTTGACGTTTGGGGAGTACCTAATACGAATGCAATATAGTAATTAACGAAGCAAATTGTACTAATACAAAGGTTGAAGGGTTTAGGTACTATGGATTGGTTTAAAATTAAGCAGTTTTACAGGGCAAGTACTTACGTTAATTCGGGGGACAGGTATAGTAATTGTAGGCATATCAAGCGGTAGAGCTACGAAAATGTAAATAACAACCTAGCCTAATAATAAGAAATACCTTTATATGTCGTGGCTAGGGTTTGCAATCCCGCAGTCTTTTTTTCCAGCTGGAAATTTGCGGTAAATTCACCTTTACAGCGGGATCCCGCTGTAATTCCCGCGAGAGATTTAAAAATATATTTATATATGAAAATAATAATGCCATTATTGTGGAATGTTTATATTTAATCAAATGAAATATAAATAATTCTTGGTATTTAAAAATCAACAGATAAGCATTAAAAACTATGTTTATTAACTAAGAATCAACAGAAATCAACGCATCAATAATATATTACTTTTGTTATTTTTACATAGATATTATTGTCTCTAGGTTAGGTTAGTAATTTAATCGTAGTAACAATTTCTAAAAAAATATTTGCTAGATACATCGATAATATACTGCCCTATTTCGGAATATGACAGTTTAGAGAAAATTGCAAAGAGATATTAGGCATACTTCATTTGGCTGTCATTCATTTATTAATTAAGGTAATAACTTGATTTTTTCGGTAACGGCAAATGAAAAACAAATATTTTTTAATGTAATTGTTATTTGGCAATTATCCGGTAACTTAATAAACGTAGTTCGTAGAAATGCAACAATTCAAAGTAACAAAAACACCATTATATAATTACTCCAATGCTAAATGTAAAAATGTGAATCAATAAAATTGTTTTTAAAAAGTGAAAACTGGAATCAATCATTTATATATGTTTGGTTCGTCGTATATTATTTCATTCATATTCAGTTTTTCAATGTTATGTAGGAAGTACCTACCTACTTTAAAAAAATATATATAAAAGTTAAATAAACCTAGAATTAGATTAGATTAGATTCATTGCACATTATTTTGAATTGTTACTTAATAACCTCATTTAAAAGTAATGAAAGCTTATTGTACCCAAAATGAGGTTAAACACTTGCAGTGAGTATATACTTGATAGTCTGATGCTATCTGGGGTAGTTTTTAGTAACTTTTGCAGTGTAAATTTGTCTTTAGCATAGACTCCTTTTAGTTTAAAAATAGACTATAGCAAGGTAAAACAACGGTTTGCCGCGACCCTACAGACGTCTTTTGCGTTTAGCGTGAAATTATTTTGACATAATTAATCTGACGTTTCTAACGACATTCGAATTTTCTCCGGGTGGGCGTGTCTTAAAGCTTCAATCTTTACGGCTTGTGAAATGGTCGTGTGTCGTCGAGTGGACCCCAAAAAGAGGCAAAATTAAATATGAAAAAGCGAAAAGAACGTTACAAAAATGCCCCCGAAAAGATGATCGAATGGACATCTCGTGCCCAGTCGCACGCCATTCCGCGGTTTGCGGAAAAATAATTCTGTGTGGCAAAGTATACGTTTTCCAGCCGGCGAGATAGTGCATTTTAACGTATTTACGGCCGCATTTCGAATCCTGCGCGTGATTTCGCGGAAAGTTCTACATAAAAGGTTTGAAAAAGGCATCCGGTCGATAAATATGAGTATTTTCCGGGCGGCTTTAAATAAATAACGTAGGTAAAATAGGTAAAATAAAAACTAAATAGAGGAAATCGGCGAGGCGATCGTCAGTTTTCATCGGTAAGTAGGGCGTGTCGGACTCATGCTTTTCACACAAAAATTGGGCCACGCCCCTCGCAGAGTCTGGGGAATTCGGAAAATTCATGGGAAGGCGTCGAGTTATCGTGTTCTAAATACGACGTCGCAACGCGAGAAAGACGTCGCGGCGCAAGGAAAGCGCCTTCCGTCCGGCGGATCGGCTCTTTTTCGGGACGATCGTGCGACGCAGACTGAGCTATCAGATTTTAATATAATATATTGATTCCGCCCAATACTTTGAAAAAAATTTACATTTTAAAATTTAAATTATGTTTAGTTGATTACTTACTACTTAGTTGATTAAATGCTCAAACTGATGACCGCCCGCTTCCATACAAGAATAAAAATTTTGTTCGAAGCGTTCGCGCACATTCCGAAGCATTTCCGGAGTGATTCGACGGCATTCGTCGACGATTCTTTGACGCAAATCTTCCAGCGACGCTGGCTGTGTTTTATAGATTTTACTTTTTAGGCATCCCCACAAAAAGAAATCAAGGGGCGATAAATCCGGTGATCGTGGAGGCCACTCAATGCTGCGTCTTCTCCCAATCCAATTCCGTAGAAAACGTTGGTCCAAATACTGATGGACAATTAATGCATAATGCGGAGGAGCACCGTCCTGTTGAAAAATCAAATGATCTTCATCATACTCTGGAACATTTTCAATAATATCAGATCAAGGCAGGGTCAATAGCGTCTTCCAGTAATTGCAAATACATTTGGCCAGTCAAATTACCAGGTAGAAAAAAAGGACCCACCAGCCGGTCACCGAAAATTCCAGCCCATACATTTAATTTTTCCGGTTGCTGTGTATGCACCTCGTGAAAAACTCTTGGGTTTGAATCGGACCAATAGCGGCAATTGTGACGATTTACCGTCCCGTTCAAGAAAAAACTGCATTCATCAGAAAAACAGATGTTAAAAAGGAACTGTGGATCGTTCCCTTCTCGCTCACTCATTATTTCGCAAAATTGCAAACGGTGGTCATAATCATCCTCATGAAGTTCCTGGACTAAATGTATTTTGTACAGATGGAATTTATTCTTCTTCAAAATGGTTTGTATGCTAGTTCGATTGATCCTAGACACATATGCCAGCTGCTTCGTACTTAATGTAGGATCAAGATGAACTTGTTCCAAAACTGCAACTTCACTAGCTTCATTAACTATAGGTTTTTCAATTTCTGGTTTTTTATTGGCTACGTTCCCTGTCTCTTGAAATTTTTTTACTAACTCTAGAACATACTTCCTCCTGACATACTTGATGTTGTTCATTAAATAGCTGAGCTGTTCTATTCGCACATTTATTGTTCATAAAGTAAAGCCAAATGATATCTACCCTTTCCGCAATGGAATAAACCATGCATAGTGCTTAATTTTCAAAAACACAATTAAATAAACTACAACCAACGCTTCCAAATAATACTAGAAAATAATTTGGAATCCACTAATTTTACGTTCATTTCTGTTTTTTACAATTGTGTTTTTTACGAAAGTGATAACAAATCGCCAAAAATCAATGTAATGCAAGACCATTTTCAACGTCAATAAACTACATTAAAAATTGCAATTTTTAGCGTTGCCAAAATTCTTAAATAATCTTTGAACATCCCTTAACAAAAATTCCGTTAAGGCTGCGGTCAGAGTACATCCGTATTTGACCGATATTTTAGACTGGCGTGGACGGCCGACAGCGGTAAAACAAACAAATTTGTATAACTGAGTGTAGATGGTCATACTTCTACCGTCCAACACTGGCGTGTACGGACGTGTTTGACCGACTGACGGGGAAAAACAAATAGTTTTGTTTTTTTCGGCCGTATATGCCAGTGTGCATTCCAATTTGTATACAACTGTACGTAATTTAGTAATATTTAATCAGTATTATAAACAATACATGTTCTAAAATTGCTATATTTTTCTATATACGGTCTTATTCTATTTAGTAGGTACCAGAACGTATCAGGCTGCATTCTGAAGTATTCAAAAAATTTGCTTGGTTGCTTAAGAAGTTTTGGAAACAACGTATGAAACTCGCCATGCTGTTCCCTCTCCGAAAAAATTGTATTTACCCATTCACTTTTCTCATCCTCTAACAGCAATATACGCAGCAATGGGTTTTCCAACATTACTTCATCCATTTTAATCGTAAACTGACGAAACATTGTCCGACGTTGTGTGCGGTGTGACCACAAGTTCGGAAGAACAAGTTGACCGATTCGGTCGGCCGTTTACGTCAGTGTAAAAATCGGCCAAATACGGATGCACTCTGACCGTAGGCTAAGGCGCGCGCCGCGTTTCTCGGCCGTTCTTGGCCGCCTCCGTATATTGCGTCTCGCAGTCACTCGAAGTATATACTCTACGTTTACAACTAAGGATATGTTTGTATTGCCCAATATAGACCGGTAAGTTTGTTGTTTTTTGATAATAATAAACTTAATATTAATAAACTATTTAATAAATAATGTTAATAAGAAAGCGAAATTTTATATTCAATTAATAAAATATAAATTAATGTAGGTACTGTAAATAATAACTAGTAAAACATTGATTTTTTTTCATTGATTTTCCAAACATGTACCTGATATTACTATTGTTTAGTTTTTGTAATTAATGTCCTAACTAAATTATCAAATTGTTTTTCATGACAATGATTAAAAAAATTTAAGTTAATTGATTTAATTGAGTATATGCTTTCCAATAAAATATATAACATTTAATTTAAAGTAGCAATAATATGTTTTTGAATAATTCGCTTTTGGCAACACTAAAAATTGCAATTTTTAATATAGTTTATTGACGTTGAAAATGGTTAAAGTCGCGTTTTTTTCGAACAAAAAATCGTTAATATCTCGAAAACGGTAGATTTTAGAGAAAATTTACATAGGAACTTATTTGTTCAGTGTACCCCAAAAAGCCTAAAAGATTTATTTCGAGCGAAAAAACCGAAAATTACGAATTTGGTTAAAAAAATTGTATAAACAATTTTTAGTAACGTCTGGCAACATGCGGATATGTTTCAAGGGTAATTTTTTTAGTAAGATTGTGAAAAAAATCGAATGAGATTCATGTTCCTAGAGGGAACGAGCGAGCGAATTAGCCTGGACTAATTCAATTTCGAGCAGGCTCTCTGCTTCACCAACCACCACTACCCGTACGATTTTCTTGAATTTCTCGCTTGCATAAATAACTTTAAACTCGTTTTAAAGTAGGTTGCCAATGAAGAAAAGTATTGCAAACTTAGATCTGGTAAGTACTCGGAATACCAAAGGTATTTTTCGAAAAATTTGCCCGGATGTCCCAGTACATTTAGTGTAAATGACGGTTAACTTTGATCGGTTATAACTATGTAACTAATTGACCAATCGATCTGTTTTTTTTTTTAAGAAGCGTCTTTCCAATACTTTAAAAACCTGCTTTCCAATACTTTAAAAATTTGATTTGATTGAATATTCACAAAGATATTCCAATTGTTTATAAGTACAAAAATTCGACAAATGTTTAAACAAGCACCAGAGCTCTCCTAATTGACGGATTCGAATTTTTCAAAAAGCGTTTGAAACCTTGAGAGCCCTTCTATATGTGATTAAATTTTCAAGTATCTAACGGCCTTGGTTTTTGGTGGATTGCAAAATTATTATACAATATCTATCGAACCGATTTTGATGAAATTTGGTGTGATGATAACATGAAGTTTTCCTGAGCCAAGTATGAAGGTCCTATATCCAATTTAAAGACTCAAAAAATTTCCCTAGTAATGTTTTTTAACCCCATTTTTGGCGATTTTTTCGATTTTTACAATAATAATCATGATTCATTCGATTTATAACGTCATATTTTGTAAAAAAATTAATTACAAACTTTTTTCCCTCTTCCATTTCCATACAAAACTATTTATTTTTATTTAGGAGCAGCCTCCGTAGCAAGAGCTTGGAGCGGTTATGTAGACTCATTATTTGGTGGAATAGTGAAAAATACAACGTTAGCCATTACGGGAGAAATGCATAAGCAACTACTTGGTCAATATCCTGATTTTCTTGCTTTCACTGTTTGCATTTTTTATGCCCTTTTGTTAGGCATAGGAGTTAAAGGGTCAGCCATAGTAAATAGCTTCTTAACTCTTATTAACTTAGGAGTGATGGGTTTGGTGATAATCGTAGGATTTTACTATGCTGATGAGTCTAACTGGACAAAAAGTAAGTATCAATAATCTAATAAGTATTAAGTATAAGTAATATAATATACACTTTTTCCTGGGGGCCGTGGTATTCGCAAAATTATATTTTCTGTCATATCTTTATATTGCGCTGAACGATTTGAATTAAATTTACTACAGCTTAATTGACGTTTTATTGAATTAACCTCGTGGCGTTAACCAGTGGCGTGCTATTGAAGGTGCCGCTCCGTTTTCCCAAGAAAAAAATACGCTACCGGCGGTTTTTGTAGAAATAATGTCAAATTCAGGTACTGCTACGTTAAGCGAATGAAAAGTGTTTCTTGGTGTTTTCAATAATAGCAGCAGCAGAGATAATTTACTTATTTGTTGGCCATAATGCCCAAATTTAGTCTACATACTCATTCCGATATATTAATTGCTGCAGGTAGTTTTCACTCCCCCAGCGATCTCGAAAAAGGGGCCTTTTGCATACTCTAAGGCTTACGAGCGGCCGGGCTCTTGGGGTCCTTCCTTTATCTGTTTGGCAATTTTGAAGGCGATTTCTGAACGTCTTCCGAGTGAAATTTCACTCTTCCCGGGTCTCCGCGGTCAAAAACGCAAATTTTCGCTGTGAGAGAGAGACAGACCTCGACGGGAACGCCGAGGACGTTTCGAGGGTCGATTTGTGACAGTAAAGGCTTTTTTCTGAGGACCGATCAGGGGTTCGCTCAGCTTTTACGCGTGAGTTTCGTCCTTTCTTCGTAGCTTAGGCGTATTTTTGCAGCGTGTTTTTTTACTTTTTAACGCCGAAATTTGCTTTTTAAAAATGTTCTGCACCTTGTATCGCTCTCGCGAAATCCCAATATTCGTGTAAAGCCCGTATTATTTCGCCCAAAACGTTATTTTCGCGGCCTCATATTTTCCTTTATGGATACTGTCGGAGTAGTGATAAAATGAGAGAGCTGAGAGGAGCATGAAGAATGAAGAGACCTTGACCCCGAAGGTCGTTGAAGGTGGGGTCAAGGTCTCCTCATTCCTCATGCTCCTCACTGCTCTCTTATAGACAGAGAGATCATTGACCTTTAGGTAAAGGTCTCCTCATTCCTCATGCTCCGGACTCTCATAACTACAGAGAAGTAATAAATAAAAATAATTACAAGATGCGGGCGCCGATGTTGGAAAGCACCTGTTATTACCATCAATAAATTAGCAATTACCTGTATTAAAGTCAACTGATATGATATGTCTATAATTGGGAAGCAATTTGAATGCATTGACCGAGATAATAATTATACCTGCAGCCTAAAATTATGCAAATTGTAATTTCCCAACTAAATATTTTCAAGATAAGGATTTACTTTAGAAGTATTTGCAAATAATAAATAAATTTGAAATTATTTCTAAAAATAGAACACATCTGTCAATGAGATTATTTTTAAAAATAGAACAATACGGAACCCGGAGTAATGAAGAATGAGAAGTTGATCCCACATGTAATAAGAGAACTGTGAGAGGAATAATCACCCGCATACATTTAAAACGTATAATTATGCAAATTGTAATTTCCCAAATAAATTTTTCCAAGATAAGGATTAAGTATGTATTTGCAAGCAATAAATAAATTTGAAATTATTTCTAAAAATAGAACACACATATTCTGCCGAAGACATTATTTCTAAAAATAGAACAATACGGAGCCCGGAGCATGAAGAATTACCCCAGATATAATAAAAGAACTGTGAGGGGAATTACATGATATGAAGTGGTAGGAAAAACTAAACAGTGTATCTACACAAACAAAATCAGTTTCAATCCTTAGATAATAAGTAAAGTGTCATTAACATAGAATTATTAACTGTTTTCCAATAAAATTATGAATACCATCTATAAAATTATAAGAGCTTTAAAGAATGTTTATTTTTTATGGGGCTAGCCGCAATACCGATGTATAATGCAAAACAAATTTTATATGCCTTCAAAAAGTATGCGCCACATTTTGGAATGGACTTCATGACAATAAAATATCTAGGAAATTTGGTGGTTATACCACCCCATGATTTTCGTAGTAAAAATGCAGAATGTAAATGTTGTGAAGTTTTACAGTTTCTCTTCAATGATAAAACCGAACAGGTTAAACTTGAAAAGGAGGATGTCAACAGTCTAAAAGAGCTAGCTCTTGGAAGAAAATAAGCATATAGGTACTTGTATATGTTTGACTTGTTTTAATTCTGCATTATTTTAGATATGTAATATATGGAATTATATATTTACAACATTTATCCCATTAACAAGAATATTTTGTATGATTCTGGAATTTATGTATATGTACGTATCCCAATATGTTTAAAAATGATCTCATAAAAGAACAGTAAATTAGTATAAAGGAATTATTTGTTTTATTATAGTAAGCGTAGATTTTAACATCATTGCTATTAATAGAAACATTTGTTAACCAGTTGTCTATGATTCATCAACCAGTTTGACCAGTTCATAATACCGGTTGTATAACAACAACCATATAGTGTTGACCTTGATCCCAGATGTAATAAGAGAACTGTGAGAGCGGATCATGAGGGATAATCACGTGATATGAAGTGGTAGGGAAAACCGTATAAAACAGTGTTTTAAACCATTATAGGTTTTATTTAATGAATATGATGTGAATGAATATGAAGTGAGTACATACAAATTTATACTCAAAAATCTTAACATAAGTACAGTGACGGTTAGTCGTCAACGTCAACTAATGATATATAGGGATAAAACAAAATACGGGAATAGTAAATAAATGTCCTCTCTCTACAGTGTACATATCAAATCAGTTCAAAATGTGGTGTATATTTTCTCAAAGAATCAGTAAGTGAAAAAAGTGTACCTGGACAAGTTATTGTAGGTGAAAGAACTTATGGCTTAAATAAGTCAAAAAGTAAATCTATATCTATGGGTTTTCTGTACGATGCGCGATGTCGAATTTATGCCGATTATTAAAATATTTGGTAATAAAATGATTGGGTTATTTTTAATGAAAACGAATGGAAAGATTTTTTATGTTATCAAGGAATAATAACAAATTATTTATATGTACACCGGAGAAAACATGGAGCCAATAGATGTCGGATTTTTTTCTGAGGAGTTCAAACAACTACAATATTCAAATGTCGTAAAAATTGTGAAGGATAATATGTTTGTGTATCTCCTACGATACAATATGCACTTTGTGGAACTTATTACCACTTATTAAATACAGGATAGATTTGTTTAAGAATCAATAGTTATTTCAAGATTGTAAGATCGTGATTGCAGAATGAATATGGTGATGTCATCATAAATGCTTTAAAAGTATTACAACCTCAAGAAAATCCCAACAGTGAGAATATTTGTATAGTTCTGGAATTTATGTATATGTACCCTGATATGTTTATAAATGAATTTATAAAAGAACAATAAATTAGTGTAAAGAAATTATATTATAGTAGATATCGCATAATGAAGAAAGTTAGATTTGGTGATGAACCTGACAAAATTTATTTTATAGTTATGTGGCGCGAAGAGCATAGAGTCGCGAGATTAAGGTACTGGGAGAATTGTGCAATCGATAGACACCGCTTCCATAGACGAATTCAGCTGACATTAAATATTATTCCTATCCTATTTTAGATAATAAACATAGATGCAAAATTTACAACGAAAGATTTATATAGTATACAAATCAATAAAAATTTTTATAATATAACAATCAAAAACAAGTAATATAAACTAAAACCGCTGTATCTTTTCCATTGCGTCACAAGTAATATTCGTATGAACTAAGACGAAAAATTCTAGTCAAATTAGTCACTGTTTTCATATAATTGAAATGTCATCTTGACAATTCCCAAATCTGGATTTCTGATTAATTTTAATACTGGTGTTAGGTACTGGATATGAAAATATGCCAAAAAATCGATATTTCCACGCTCAAAAAATATATATAACAGTTAGTACGGAGACGCGATCAAAATAACTGTCAAATTTTTAATCTGAGTATCAGTTCTGTTTTTAAATGCGCTAGTCAAACTATAATCTAAAATTAATACCCAACAAACGCCCTCCATTTTCTTTCACTCTAATACACAAAATATTGGAACAGTTGTCTGTGATAGATTGAGACTATGAAGACATTTATACCATCATTGTATCTCTTTTTAAAGCGTTTAATAATGAATACACGTCTGCAACGACTGTCTTTGATATTAGGACACACGCGTGACGTAATGGCAATCTTAAAACGGTTCTGCTATAACAAAAATTATGAAACTATTGTCCACGAACGCGATAAGAAGAACGATCTTCCGGACCCGTTTGGCGATGGTGACGCGGTTGGGGGCATCCCTAAGGATCCCCAGGACACGATGGATGCGTGCAGGAAGCGTTTCTGCACGGCCGCGGCTGCTTCTGCGGATGTCGGGTTCCGCTCGCGTTGTGGAACGATAGGTGTAGGGTTCCCCTTAATTAATAAGTAAAGGGGAACTTGTTACGAATTCTTTTTTCCCTATTTTGTGGAATGGCAGACCAGGCCGTACCACAAGCTGAGGGGAACAGCTTTAATATACCCCGAAGGGCCGCTGATACTCAGTAGTACTACTACTTTTTAACTACTGGTGGGGAAGTTTCCCCTGTGTGTATTTAAAAATTGGTAGCGACTACTAGTCACTAAAGGAGCGGACAATGAGAGGTTATTCAATTCAAACACTATAATACAAGTGTGAAGACCAACTCAGAGATGCTTCTCGTGTCAAGTCTCGACTGAGAGTGAGCTACCGAGGCAAAACTCGGCTGTCGTATTCCACCTTTCGAGCGAGCTTCAGGATTTCAGAACACCCCGTATATTCATAGAAGTAGTCTTGTACCTACGGATATGCCGGAGACCGCTGAATTGGAAAGGAGGCGAAACCTACCTTTCCAATCCAAACTAAAAAAACCCACGGTTATAAATTTAATCGCCGTCGGCCGGGCAAAATGAAAAAGCCTCTATGAGAGTCTTCAGACATCGATCCTCCCGGCGATAGCGCTTCCCCAGCGCCAAGACCAATTTCACCGATGTTTCCAATGTCACCCGCATCGCGACCGATCTCGCCTGGGTCTGCCATCCCGGCGCGCAGTGTCTACTGCCGCTACTCTCGCAACCTGCAGTCGAACCCCGGGACGCTTCACGACGACATTTGGAAACAGTCATCAGAAATTTCACCACTCTTTTGAATTGGTCAAGGACGCTATCGCCAATAACTCCAAAAGTTATTGAGCGATCGGTGTCAAAATTTAATGCAGCATTCCTCAAGTCGCTGGCTTTATCTTACTAAATTTTCGTCCGAATCAGATGAACCAAAACGCCGTTATACTGGGAAACGCGGATTTCACGTTTTCCGTGTTTTCAGCCGTTCTGCTCATTCGATCTCGGCCGAACCCTCCAACCACACTAGAGTATCGCTAGGTGGTTGTCATATCCAAATTCGAGCCGAATCGTGCGACTACTAACGGCAAGTTAAGCCATAATAGGTTTTCACGTCTTTATAGCTGCCGCCGAAAGTATCCGCGCGATCTTGGCCGAAACCTCCAACCACGGCACTATGTCATGCCGTGCATCTACTCACAAAATTTCAATACGATCCATCCAGTAATAAGACCACCGTAGGCCCTTTTACGAAGACGGGGAAAATTTCACCGATGTTTCCCCGTTTCCCCGTCTTTAGGCCGAAAGGACCGTCTTCCGAGGGTTCCACCGCTCTGGCGGTTGGATGCGATGCTCGGCAGCCCAAGCCAAGACCGCGGGTAGAGTTTTTCCCAAACCGGAAAAAAACTCCAAAATCCCCGACGCCGACATCGACTATCCGCAGAGGCCAGAGGGGAACGAGTCCCGACGTTGACGGGGACGATGGATAATTTTTGCTAGAGATTTTGGCGGACCGGGCTTGAATTGTCCGCCAGTATGGAGAAATCAAAAAAGCGACTGAACGTCTTCTTTTGACGTTTTCAGGCTTACAGTGGGAGTACATGGTTCAAGAAAGCGATACAAAGCGATTGTGTAACAAATCTTATCTATGGTAAATAACTTGTATATGTTAATTGTGAATCTTTGTTGTTTGTTAATTCTATTCAATATATACTTTTAACATATCTTCCACGGTTTGATTGAAAAAACCCTGTCATCAAGCTCAAGAACTTTGGAGCTCAAGCTCACAGGCTCGCTTCACGAGGCTTCCGTCGAGGCTGCCTTTCCTCGACGTGATATTAATAGTGCCTAACAACCACTACTCGCTTCACGAGATATACCACCCGAGGTAGCCTAGTCTGAGGTGAAAACCCTGTTCGATAGCCCCCTGCACCGAAACAGCGGTAAATTTCCAGGATCTATTTGAGACCTGCGATACCGTCCGAGACTGACCACCTCCGACGAAGATCCTGTGCGATAGCCATTCGCATTGACACAGCGATACTCCAGGCTCCTCCAGAGACCTGCATAAGGTCCGAGGCTGCGAACCTCCGACGAAGACTTTGATTCCGATTGTGCCGGCTCCATCGAGAGACCCGCACCTCGGTACAAAGTACATACATAGGCTCCTACGAGACCTATTCAATCAGACTCAATCGAGATCTGCAAATCCGAGGCAATTTTCCTCGTCAAACTTCTAGGAGGTCACTCGTCGAGGCAACCTTCCTCGTCAAACCCCTACGAGGCATTTACTTTGTGACCCACGGGCACAAAGCAATAGTACGCACGTTATTGTGGCGGCGTACTTCCAAATTTAGTAAAGAAGTTATCCTTACTTCTAGGGCTCCCTCGAGAGACCCACATTTAATAGTAGAGTCAGTGCTTACTACAAGACGTCTACAAGACTTTCGGAGCAAAAGAGCTTGCTCCGACATTGTCGTACGGGGAAGATGAACCCCTGCGACGCGACTACGAAATCCAGTGCTACGAGGATTGGTGCCCTCGAAGGTAATACTACGAATAATAAATTAGATCGTGTGAGTATGATCAAGACTGAGCTGGACGAGACCTCGTCCCAAATCGGAGAGACCAGCGGTCACACGAACTGCCCTCACACCTGTTTGCCGGCGAAAGATCTCTCGACATTCGGGGTGAAAGAGGAAATGGCCTCTCCTGCCAACGCTATATCGATGCTCCGCGAAGAGTCTGAGGGACCGAAGATGGTGGCTCGCGGAAGTACGCGGCACGGCGCAGCCACAGCGCCGTACGCGTTGAGGTCCGCTGCTACGCGAGTTACTGGCACCATCTCGACCACCCCTCACGACGCACTCGCGGATCCGAGTAGCAACCAAGAGTTACCACGAAGTGGGTCACCCACAGATACTCGGGACGAGGTTCAACCTACGTACCAACTGGTAGGGTCCGGGGAATCCCATGAGTCCAACCACGGTTCACGGTCTGGCCCCGATAGCGGCCTACCTCCGAGGTCGGGTGTTTCGGAACGTGAGCTAGCCGTCGGTGACGACGCTACAGTTCATTCAGCTTTTTTACGAAGTGGTATCCAGCGGGAGCAATGCGCATCGCGTTCGGGTGCCATAGTAAGCGAAAACCCCTTAGCCGACTACGTCATAGGTGACGAAGCCGGCCTTTTTTATCAAAACAATACTTGTACGTCGCCCGTCCATTCTCATGATTTCCCCCGAACATACGATCATCGCCTAAGTGGTCCATATCAAGAAAGTCTAACCCGACACGACGCTCAACGCGGAGCTCGACCTTCTTCGTCGAGATCTCCCCCGCGAGCTCGTGTCCTAGACACCACGTCTGTAGGTCATATCCACCACAGATTCCAATCGTCAGAGAATATAGTGCGACCGGGCGTCGATAGCGACGATCCCCGTGAACTCCGTGCGTTCCTGCCGCGGAACCCGGTCAAGGGAACTAACATCCCAGATCACAGGTTGCGACATGGTTTCCAACGTGGGGCTCGATTAGAACTCCCGATGTCTCCACTGAGGACCCATGCCGACCAAACACAACATTCCGATCATAATCCACGACATGGTGCTCGACGTGGGGCTCGAAGTCCTGCTTCGACGTCCTCGCGACGAGCCCATGTTGTCAATTCTCCGCACAATTTTCAAATATTAGGCACAAACGATCATATATCACGACATGGTGCCCAACGTGGAGCTTGATTAGAACTTCCGATGTCTCCACCGAGGGCCCATGTCGACGTTATCAATACAAATGGTCTTATTCCACGACACGGCGGTTATTTAATGAATAGCCGTCGGACCGCGGACTGGACGTCGAGTGCGCCGCGGCCTGCTGTTCAAAAAGGCCCCTGGCAGGAAATCACGGGGCGCAATATTGGATTTTTTGCGTCCCGTGACACTATCTACACTATTTCATTTTTATTAATCCAAGAATGATGTGTTTTGTCTAGTCCTAACCATTTAATAAAAAATATA
Source organism: Anoplophora glabripennis (assembly GCF_000390285.2). NCBI lineage: Eukaryota > Metazoa > Arthropoda > Insecta > Coleoptera > Cerambycidae > Anoplophora > Anoplophora glabripennis. The sequence continues at coordinate 171,737 of NW_019417157.1, forward strand.
TTTCCCTTTTTCCTACACACCTTTTCCACTAAAAATACGCCAGGATGAGAAGTTTCTAAGTTATTCAGTATAAAAGCTACCTTGAATTTCTTGGTTGTTTTGATCTTTTAACAGGTAAGTTGTAGGGTTAGTGTATTAAACCTTTCTTATTGAAAATATTTCATTGCTCCAGTTGGGGGTCTATCTTTTAGAAAATAATTTTGTTTGTTAACTCTTACATAATTTCGGTCGTCTCAAGTCTGATGTTTTCAGATAAATTGTCTGTAAAATTTTTTTAGCATTCCTTTCGGTGATTTTATTAGGAGGTAGCCCAAGAGTAGTATGAGAGGTATTGTTGTACTGGGTTACAATATCTTGCAATATATCAGTCCATTTGTAATTTCCTCTAAGACTAAACTGTTTCCACATTAAATTTTTCAGTGTTCGATTTACTCTCTCAACACTAGCTTTCATTGTTGAAAAATTTCTATAATGATTTATTTTAAATTTATCCATTAACTTTTTAAATTCACTATTATAAAACTCCTTGCCTAAGTCCGTTTGAATATTATTACGTACAGGGTGTTTCATCTCCAAAAGAATTTTCTCCATAGCTGTCGCAACATCTTTTGCTGTTTTTCTTTTAACAGGCTTTATCCATAAATATTTACTAAGCACATTTATAACTACAAGTATATAGCGACATCCTTTATTAATCTTAGCGTAGGGAATCATTTCTACCAAATCAACCTGAATTAAATCATTTAACCCTTTAACTATAACCTCTCCTCTTAAATTTTTGACTTGCTGGTTTATGTATTTCGTTAACGATTACTTCTTTAATATTAGACATTTTTCTCTAGGGAATTGCAGCACGATCTCCACATATAAAGAAACCGATTGGCCCCGAAAACGAATAATGTCTCCTTTATTTATATTTTTCCCGATTAGATCACTTGCTAGTAAAGATTTAATTCCGAATGAAATTGAAGAATTAGTCGGTGAAATTTCTATACTCTCTATTTTTCCAGATATTGGATATACATATTCTTCTTTTGTATTTTCCAATATGTAGTAGATACGTTTTTTGGATTTATTTTCAACTCCTCTTATATTTATTATGCATTTACTATGATGTAATGAAGGTTCACATATACAGGGTGTCCCGTAAGTCATGGATCAAACTGCTCTGGGTGATAGAGAACGCCATTTGCGACAAGAAAAATCTCACATGTTGTTATGCAATTGTTAACCGTTTAAAAGATACGGGGTGTTGAAATTTTCATGAAAAAATCAATTTATGTTTGTACCTCCGAAACTAGAAAAGATATTTGAACAAAATTTGTTATACAACATGATGTCATAAAGAGCCAAAACTCCTGCTAATATCAAGCTTTGCCGGTCGCCCAGTGGCAGAGATAGGGGTCAGCGAAAATAAATATTTTATAAAAAATAATGTTACACTCGGTGTACGATTTAAAACAATACAAATTTTAGACACACAGTTTAATTGGCAACAAAAAATTACTAGGAATTTTTTTCGTATTTGCTACCACTTTGCGGTAAATGCGATTTTTTTAAAAATTTTAACGTTACGTTGAATTTAAATAAATAAATTTAAATTTAAATAAAAAAAACTAAACCCTTCTGGTAATATTATTGATATGACGAAGCAGGCTCTCTCTTCGATAGGAACAAAAAAAATAAGTAAACCAAAAAGGCGTATTATACCAATTCCTAAAACAGAAGGATTTTTTCCTCTTATTCCCTTATTTGCTGCTTTAGGCGCTCTCGGAGCATAGGAGGAGGAGCTGCAGGAATTGCAAAAGCTGTGAATGATGCAAAAGAGGCTAAAGAAAAGTTGGAAGAAGATAAACGTCACAATTTGGTATTGGAACCGGTTGCTGTTGGAAAAGGGTTATACGTACGACCGTATATTCCAATCAAAGCAATTAAATACATCACACGTTTTATTACATATCCATTGAGCCACATTTTTAATATATCGATCAATTCAGGTACCTTCCCTGCAAAACTAAAACAGGCCATAATATTGCCGCTTCACGAAAGGAGACATGGATCTAATTGAAAATTATCGTCCGACAGCGTTATTATCTTGCTTCTCCAAATTATTTGAAAAAATTGTACATAACAGAATTTTACACTTTGTGAACAGTTATGAACTATTATCATCACAGCAGCATGGATTTAGACCAAAATTCTCGGCAAATACTGCATTATTTGACTTTACAAATTTTATATACTCTTGCTATTGATGAAAAAGAATGTCATCACTCTGTTTTTTGATGTAACACGGGCGTTTGATTGTGTAATAAGGAGTTTCGTAGCAAGAAAATTACATACTTTAGGCATCAGAGGATCTCTTAATAAATGGGTGGAATCTTTTTTACATAACAGGAAAATTTCAGTAAAATTAGGTAACGTTAATTCCTCGGTAAACTCACTTAACCTAGTAGTGCCACAGGGAAGTGTGCCAGCGCCATTACTCTTTATTTTATTTATGAACGATCTAGATGCTCATTTATTGCACACAGGTAGTAAAGAATGGCCATAATCCTGTTTACCAAGATTTCAGGTAAGTATTGTAACTATCTAGCTCACCTTCATGAAAATTAAAAATTTCTTCAAAAATTGCATAGAATGTTTCAATAATTGTTGATTAGAAAGGTATTATATATACAGATCTACAAATAAGGAAATTCGTTAAATTGACTATTAAAGTGTTCGACAAATAAGTAATGAACAATTGTAGAGTCGAGGCGTCCGCAGAGATATTAGTAAGTATTTATATACCAAAGCCCGTGTACCCTATGACGATGCCATAAATGTTTTTATTAGTCGTCTATACATTTCAATCATTACAGATTTAGTGTTCCTGAGATATATTCAAAACGGATTAAGGTTTGTAAAGATTGCACTCTAAGGTTTACTTACATTTAAGAAGTGTTTGAGGTCTTAAAATTAAAATATATTTATCTGTAATTGACAAAGCCCCAGAGGTATATTTTATATTACATACTTAATTTTAACACATCGTTTTCATTATTAGCATACTTTAGAACTACAACAGAAAACTGCAGGGTTCAAATAAGAAAAGAAAATATATGAACCTAACAACACCTAAAAATAATGGAAAAAACAGGCCTTGCCCGAACATAACTGTAGTCAAGCGAAAATACACTGGGATCATTTACAATAGGTCAAGCTGATTTTCCCTTTGTAATTAGATCAAAATTTGGAACCAAAATTATATCGGACGTAAATAAATCCATATGGCTCTGTATATCGCGCGTATGGTAACATAGTTATATGTGTAGTGACAGTATATACACATACAAAGTCTGAAACCGAAAGGATAACCTTTCTATATGTTCTTTGTCTTTGTTCTATTAAAAATATGTAATGGAACAATATTTATTAGCTAACAATAAACATCTGGCAATTATCGCCGAGATCCCCGCAGTGACGAATTAAAAAGTCCTCAATTAAGGGAATTGAAAATGTAATTTTCTATCATAATTCATCATATATAATTATAAAAGTTAATATTTAGTTATTTTTATATCCTACAACTAGTATTACATAACTGATAATTAGCAGAGTGTATCAAAATTATACAAAAACAAAAATCACTTATAAAACGTAGGGAGGTGTTAACATGATACTTTTAAGCGATTATCAATATAATAGCGCACAAACATTTGAAAATACAGCTTACTCTAAATAATTAAATACATTTTTCTATCCTTCTCATCTAAGAAAATAATACTTTACTAAAATCAGATTGAGACGTACAAATATATACAAGCAAAGGCATAGTAGTGTTCAATACTGCCTGATAATTAAATGAGATCTAGGACACAAGTTTTGGTAGAAATATGAAAATAGCGAAATTACTCATTTAATTCGTCATTTTAGGATACCAATACGTTTAAGGTAGATACGCAAGTACAGGGTGGGCAAATAAGCGAGGTAAGCGGCTGTATCTCAGAAACTAGTGATCGTAGAGAGCTACGGTAAAAAGTTTTATAGGTAAAGTGGGCAAGGGAAAATGCTGGAAATTATTTTCAAGTTTCCAAGATGGCCGCCAGTGGGCGTTTCCACCATATTGAATTACATAAAGTTACGTTTCTCACGATTTTCCCCAATGAATGTAACAAAAAAGTATTTGCGTTTTAATGTTAACTTAAAGTCGAACATTTTTTGTAAAAACAATTTTTCTCTATCTTTCGAAATAAAGTGGTGGGGGGTATTTGAATGTTGTTTGAAATAAATGCCTGTAACTTCGAAACGGCTTAATGGATTTGGATAAATTTGGTATCATTGAAAAGAGCATTTCTTGGGCTTTTAGGTTTCTCGTAATCATGACAGTTGCGACCTACACGGCCGCCGATAGAGGGCGTTATTCGATATTATAACCAAAATATTGGATTTTCTCAAAAAATTTAAATGCGATGATATGACTTTTTTTAGACTAGAAAATAGACAAATGACCAACCAATAAGCCTGCGCAAACCGCATCTTAATATCTTTTTCCTAACTCAAATTATTAAAAAAAATACTAAACCAGGAAAATTCATATATCCCCATTTAAAAATGCATCGGTTGCTTTCGATAAGAAGGCAAGTAGTAGGCCATGGACACGACAATCGCCTAACAAAAATATTGCCAAGTAACGTCAAACTTTTGTCACACGCAGCCTAATATTGTTGATTGCGTATAATTTGAGTACTTTTTAATCAAAATGCCTCTCACAAATAATGAAGCCGTTGACATGATTGCGATTTATTTCGAGTGTTTTCAAAATGCAGCTATAGCTGCAAGACAGTACGCGGCACGGTATCCAGATCGCCGTCATTACGGGAGAAGAATGTTTCCGCGCTTGGTACAGCGATTACGCGATACTGGAAGTTTTCGTCGTCCTAAACGTCGCAGGCGTCGCAATGGAAGGACCGAAGAAAACATTATCAATGTCTTGGCTTACATAGAATTTGATAGACATGTAGGAACTAGAACATTGTCTCTAGACTTGGGAATAGCACGAACAACTGTTAGAAATATTTTGAAAGATTATAGGTAAATAATTTTATCTTATTCCAAGTATCTTAGCACATACTCTCAAATACACAATTCAGTGTTATTCTGATTATATTATTTTTACGCATATGTTGTTTTTTACTTTTAGATTACATCCTTACCACATAGTTTTGCACCAGGCGCTAAATGAACAAGATTTCGATAATAGATTAAATTATTGTCAATGGATGCTAGGCATGCTTGAGGAAAACAGAAATTTCTTAACGGAAATTCTCTGGACCGACGAGGCTACCTTTAGTAGTGATGGTAGAGTAAACCGTCATAATATGCATTATTGGTCCGCTGAAAATCCGCATTGGTTAAGAGAAGTGCAGCACCAGGGACGCTGGAGCCTAAATGTGTGGTGCGGTATCATTGGGGACAGAATTATTGGACCTTATTTTTTTGATCAAGCTTTAACTGGTAACCGCTTCTTAGAGTTTTTGATCAACGACTTGCCAATTTTGTTGGAAGATGTGCCACTCGAAACTAGGAGAACTATGTTTCTGCAATTAGATGGTTGTCCGGCACATTATTCAATTAATGTCCGAAACCATATTAACGGGACCTTTCGAGAACGCTGGATAGGAAGGGGAAGCCTATTTCCTTGGCCGGCAAGATCTCCGGACTTGACATGTCTTGATTTTTACTTGTGGGGACGCTTAAAAGACATTGTTTTTCAAACTCCACCAACAACACGAATGGATATGGAAAACAGAATTCGAAACTCAATTCGTCAACTATCAGCGGTAGAAATCGAGGCTGCGGTTCTGTCGACTCAAGAAAGACTGGAACAATGTGTGGAATATGACGGAAGGCAATTTGAACACAGAAGGCATTAATCTTTTTTCAAAATCGGTCCTTTTCAGGACCACAACTTTATTTAAAAGGAAAATCGCTTATAAATACGAAAACGTGCGACTTAAAATCACAGCACTAAATAAACTGACATTTCTTGTGAATATTTTAGAGAGGAGTTTGTCTTTTATTTCCATGGCCTACTACTTGCCTTCTTATCGAAAGCAACCGATGCATTTTTAAATGGGGATATATGAATTTTCCTGGTTTAGTATTTTTTTTTAATAATTTGAGTTAGGAAAAAGATATTAAGATGCGGTTTGCGCAGGCTTATTGGTTGGTCATTTGTCTATTTTCTAGTCTAAAAAAAGTCATATCATCGCATTTAAATTTTTTGAGAAAATCCAATATTTTGGTTATAATATCGAATAACGCCCTCTATCGGCGGCCGTGTAGGTCGCAACTGTCATGATTACGAGAAACCTAAAAGCCCAAGAAATGCTCTTTTCAATGATACCAAATTTATCCAAATCCATTAAGCCGTTTCGAAGTTACAGGCATTTATTTAAAACAACATTCAAATACCCCCCACCACTTTATTTCGAAAGATAGAGAAAAATTGTTTTTACAAAAAATGTTCGACTTTAAGTTAACATTAAAACGCAAATACTTTTTTGTTACATTCATTGGGGAAAATCGCGAGAAACGTAACTTTATGTAATTCAAGATGGTGGAAACGCCCACTGGCGGCCATCTTGGAAACTTGAAAATAATTTCCAGCATTTTCCCTTGCCCACTTTACCTATAAAATTTTTTACCGTAGCTCTCTACGATCACTAGTTTCTGAGATACAGCCGCTTACCTCGCTTATTTGCCCACCCTGTACATAATTTCAAAACGTATTGATAAAATTTTATTGTATAATTTAAATGTGCCAAACCAGTTATCACTGTCAGCAACGGCTGCTTAGATATAACTAGCACTTTTTACTGTCTACTTATAAAAATGCACATGTATACCCAATATTTGTTATATACAAGTTTGCTGATGTGCTACTATTGCCATATTACTGTAATAGAAACGATCAAGGTGTCTCCAAAATGTGTATTTACATTTAAACATACACTAAATGCAACTGGATTCGGAATGTTTCAGTTTAATATATATATATATATATATATAATTGGGAATTATTTTTCTTAGGTATCAGGTTCTAGTTTGACCGCCGGTCAAAATGATAAAAAAACAGCAGCAATAATTTATTATTAAATTCTAACGTTTCGCTAAGATTATTTTTCAAATAAAACACATTATTTTGTACAAGTCACACTAAAAACCTAAGAGCAACCAAATTCCATGTATAATATAAAAGAATAGAAAAACCAAAAATTTTTTTTAAAACAACAACAACAGCTGCATCAGGAGAATTGCCCATTGTTTAATCAATAATACGATAAAATGAATCTGGATTTTACTTCAGTACTTCTCATGCAATATACGATGACTAAATATAATTTAAGCTATATTTTTTAAATGTCTATTTAATGTACACGCATTTAATAACATCTGTAAATAGCACAATAGATCAATACGTTAAGGGATACAAGAAAATAGATTTTATTTTATTATTTTTAGTAGGTACTCTGTTTTTTCGTCATTACGTAAACTTTTCATTACTACAATATTATTAACTTCTATAGTAAAATTTTCTATAATAATATACCCAAAATGGGGTTATCGCTGCTACAAATAAGAATTTTTAGTTGCATCTTTTATCTTCTAATCAAACTTGTATCAGCTTGTTTCAGGGTACATCTAGGCGGTCTTGTAGAATATGGGTGAGGAGTATCCACCCTCAAGTGGGCCACCTGCTAGTGGCTGTCATTTTTAACAATTATATCTAATAGTTACGCTAATTTTAATTTACGTCCCCGAGACTGTCGTCAAAAGTAATTCGTGTTAGTTACTTGTTCATTTTGTGAAGTAAAAAAGTAGGCTCTTACGCCTGAATTCTCAGTGCTTTAGTATCTAAATATAATTGTATTATTTTTTATTCTTCAACGATTGCCACTTTTGTACTGTATACACAAATTACTGGTTAAAAAGATGAAGGTACAAATAATGTTCAGCGCACTGTAAAAGCACACATGCATGTTTTTACATTTCAAATCTAATCTCCAGCTGTAATCCATATTATTTCTGCTATCTATTGAATTTTACATTAACTTATAGTAAATACATATAAGCGTATATCATATATATTGTGAAATACACAAAATTTCAGAACAAATTTGGGAGCTAAACATCTACACAGATCAAGGAAAAATTAAAATAAAAAGAATGATCAAATCCAACACTCGAGTTATGTTAAATATTAAATTTTAAAAATTAAATCAAATTAAATAAAACTAAAGATAATACACTAGATGGAATTAAAACTCAATCAGTAAATAATAAGTTGTAAGGAATGAAATATACAATTTTGTAGAGAAAACTAATATAATTTAAAATGTAAATAAAATATAACTCCAAGCCAAATAATAAAAAGTAATAAAATGTTGAGTTAACTATACCTTAAATGAATTTCCATAGGTAAGATAAGATTCAAAATATTGTAAATTATTGCATTTTCATAAAATCAATGTAACACGATCCTCAACGAAGAGACTTCTAGAAATTATAGTTGGTATGTGATAAAATCCGAACAATTGTGTATGAGGTGAAAGACTAATGTTCAGAGACTACAATACTTCATATCATTCCATATAAAAACATTTTTCTTGGAAGAACCATCAAAGTGAATAACGGTTTCGTATTACCTACAAGTTCAAAAGACTGTAAAATACAGAATTAAAGTAAATGGACAGCATAAACATAATAAAAGTAATGGGTATAGGACAATGTTTAAACCCAAATGCTTAGATTTTAGTTAGAAAAAGTTTTTTTTAAGGAAATTGCATAAATGTGTTGAAAATTGTATTAGGTTAGAAAATACTCGTACTATGTAATGTTGCATATCAAAATGTTCGTTGTAAGCCAACGAATCCAAAAATGATAATCATTTTTCATAAAATGCAAGCATAATTCCAAAATTCCCAGGCAAAGTTTTCACAAATTATAAGATATGTCAATTGCTTAGCAACGCCGATCATTTGTCTAGGTTATTATAAAAGAAAGGTCGGGAACAAACAAAAAACAGTTGTATTTTGGCATTCGCAGAAGTAAGGCGTAACATCTCCAGCCCAAAAAACAAAGAAACCAATTAAAAATACAGTTTTAAATGACAAACCAACGTACCGAATACAAGTATATAACCTATTTAGATAAATTGGCATTACTAAGTGATTAGTGAACAAACCTGTAAAATCTGTTAAAACCGAAATTCCCCAAAAATGTAAATTCAATCTTACAAATTTACATTGTGTTAAAAAATTTAAAGGATAAAGACTATAGTGTTTAAAGCCAAATGAAAGTGTACAGAAGAAAGAATACCAGTGCCAGAATATTATTCCAGAAAGAGAAATCCAAATTGTACAAGTTTTGTATCCTGTGCCACTGAATACGAAGTAAGAGAATACCAACGCCAGAAATAAAACCCCAAGACCAGGCAAGGGAATAAATAAGGTAGCAACTTACAGTACAAGCTTGATATATCATATGTTGCATATTTCACACGGCCATTACAAAATTTTAATTATTCAACAAAAAATTGCAATTTAAATAGAGAAACATTTTCCTTTAAAATCAAAAAGTGCACAGTTTAACTATAAATCAAATTTCAAATGGGATAATAAAAATATCGATCGATAAAATTTTCAACAAAATTAGAAATAAAGGGTAGTACTAGATTATAGTAGTAGAAATTGAATTCTTGTTAGTTATAAATGAACATTATGTGTAATACATTTTAATTTGTTACGAGTTGAATTTAATGTTTTATTATCCAAATCTAATATCACTTATCAACTAAAATAAAGTCCAAAGTGCAAATTTAAAATATATATATTGAAATACATTAGGAATTTCAAATGATTTTGATTTAGAATTTAAAAATAATTAGAATTATTTATTTTAACATTTGGAAAATTAAAATAAAACAGATATTGTTATTAGATATAGAAAAATTGTAAAAAAAAGAATAATAAATTATGTAAAATTTAGATAATAAGGTAAAACGAGTGTGAATACAGGAAAGTTATACAAAATTTAAAAAAAAGATGTGAATAATAAGACGTAGTTAATCAGATGAGAAAGAATCAAACTGGGATACTATATAAAAATTTTATATGGCAACAGATTTTGGATTGAAAAAAAAGGAGAGGTGTGCGGAGATGTCAGAATAATCTGACATGATAAAAAAATTAAGATAATTGGAAGGAAAGAATACAAATTAATTAGCGAGAATCGATATATTCTCAACCAAATACTGTTCCAAATAGAAAATAGAAATAAATAGAACATTAGAATATAATCAAGATTTGGCAGTTGTATTAAGAGAAAAGGAAAACAAGGAGACACAAACTCGAATGCAAGTAAAGGAATGAACCGGAATATGGAAACACTATAAGACCAGTGAAATATAATGTTTGTATAACATAAAGTACTGAATTCAAAAGTGAATAAACATTTGATTAATACGTCAAATTAGAACAATAATAAAAGTCAAATAAACCTTAGTGGTAGTGGACGTCACTTCTAGTTATATATAAAAATTTTGTTTTCACATTTAAAATAGATAAAATATAGAACATAAAGAATTAACAAAATTTGGTAATTATTTCTAAATTTTTTTAAATCATATTGCTCACACTGTTTTCATTTGAGAAATAAACCAAATTTTGGTTAATATAGTATAGTTAGTACTTAAATAATTTAATTTTCCAAGCAATTTAAATAATAATTAATTTGATGTATTACATATAAAAGTAATATATTGTTTAGATTTGTTAAAAACACTTTGAAATTTTATTTTTATCAAAATTTGAACCGCCCTTGAGATATTTGATTTCATGTTCTATATAAAAAAAAATATATATTTTTATTATTAATTTGAATAGTATCAAATTTAAAGAATTAGAATCAGGGTCATTTGAAATTTACATTTAGTAATAAAAAAAATTATTATTTAATAATTAATAACATATTATTATTGTTATTGTTGAGAGGATATTAAAATTAATTTAAAATTTATAAAACATATAATATTATTATAAATATTATAATATAGAGTGTTAGTAAATCCCTGAACCGCGTACCCCGAGAAAAAGAAGTCTAGCTCTACAAATTTATTTACATATTGATAAGCATAGCCAGGTAAATATGCAGTTAATTCATTTTCTAAAGGCGCCCAAAAATCAGTCATACATTACAAACAAAATATAAATTTTACATATCAACTAAAATAAGAAAATCAATTACAATTCATCAAATAAATAAACATAGTTAAATATTATTCATAATCACATAAAAAAAATAAAATTATATAATTCTAACATAACCTAAATTAAAATAAAAAATCACACAAAATAATTTTACAAAAAAATAATAATTTGTACATTATAAATATATTGTTATGTTTTGATGAGTGAATGTGAAATTGAGTGATTTTAATTTTATTTTTTATTTTCCCAGGCGCCACTAAGATCTAGTCTAATAAATTTCAGATAAAGCTCGCTCTTTCTCAGGGTGTTTCACTAAATTTTTTATTATATATTTGTATGAAATGAAAAATACTGTTTAACATAAAATTAACAAAATATATTACATATTTCATTTTTCAGACAATTGACAAATTGTACTTTATCCTATGTTAATTTAGAGGTAAAATTTTGATGATTAGTCGACTTTGATATTTTTGAAAGAGAAAATTTTTATAGCTATAAGTTAGATTGTTATATACGAATTCGTACACGATGAAAATTTTTAAATTGGCAAATTTATATAATGCTGTGACTCACGTTTCACTTGTATTTTCTCACAACACTTCACTAGTTTTAATTGGAAATTTATTCCTTGCATTTTTGTTTAAACGACACTTATTCCCATTATATAAATCTCATTGAATATTTGTACTGTTGAGAAATTTTTGACTGCTGGAAAATTTTTCCACTTTTGACGGTTGTCAAAATACAACTTGTGTCGACTGAAACTGGTAACTACGTATTGATTTAATTTTGACTGTTTTTTGTTTATTTCAGGAGTGACTGAACGATGTTTATGGTTTGACAAATTATGAAAGACTGGCTACTAGAAGCTCTGTAACAGTTTTCATAAATTGACTAAAAAGGCAGGCAAACTCCGCTGAAGCGGAGTTTGCCTTAGTCTCGGGCCTTCGGCCCTCGGGACACGCTGCGCGCGGCACGAGCACCGCTCCGCTGTGCTTTCCTCGCTGGTTAGTAGATATAAAATTTTTTTAAATATCCTGTACTTTGATTTTTAAACACCCTGTATATAAAAGTATGATGAGAATGTTTTTCAAAAAAGAGTAGGCCCCGCCCGAGAAAAGAATAAGAAAAGTTTCTTAAAACTTCCAAAAAAGGCATCTGGTTAGTAAATATAAAATTTTTCAACCAAAGACTACGTAGGTAAGGCAGAAATGGTAAAAAAATAAATTAAGACATCTGCTTGGTAAATATACAAATTTTCACTAAAAGACTGTAGTAAATAAAGTCAAAGCTAAAAGTGAAAGAAACAAAACTGCCCTTAATTCTATAGAACATCTAGTATATGGATTTTTAAAAAAGACTTTTCTTCAAAAGATTTAAAGAAAAAATTAAAAAAATTAATAAGGAAAAATCTAGTCCATGTGCGTAAGTTTTACGAAACATCGTGTACATAAATTGCAAAAAACACTTGGTTGGTAGGGTATAAGATTTTTCATAAAAATATTGCAGACTTCAGTACAAACTGTAGAAATGGAAAAAAATATACCTAAGGAAAGTTTCGTTTTGTTGGTAATTGGATCAGTTTTGTGGAACATCCAGTATAAAGATTCAAAAAAAACATCCGGTTAATAAATATACAATTTTTCATTAAAAGATTTTAGTAAATAAAAACAAAGTTAAAAGTGAAAAGAGGAAAAATTGCCGTTTCAGATGTGGATCAATTTTTTGGAACACCCAGTACGTATATGGATTTTCTAAAAAGCGGCTGTTCAGTAAATATACAACTTTTCTTCAAAAGGTTTCATGAAAAAATTGACTAAATGAATCAGAGAAAATCTGGTCCAACTGTGTCAGTTTTATGAAACATCTTGTACAGAAATTGCAAAAAACATTTGGTTAATAAGACACCGTGTGTAGAAATATCTATTTGAAAATTTAGGTAGGTAGTGAAATGAGAAGAAAATCCTAGTCCGTCTGTCATTTTTATGAAACGGTATATAAATTTGCAAAATGCCTCTTGAGTTCTAGAATATAAGATTTTTCATAAAAATATTGCCACAATAAATTTCTGAAATATACAGAAGCCTCTAGACCGATAATTTTAACTTGGGTCAGTTATGTAGAACATGCAGTATATGGATTTTCAAAAAAATCCTTTGATTAGTAACTATATAACTTTTCATGAAAAGATTTCAATAGAAAATTTGGAAAAGTGAAAAGATAAGTAAAATCAAAGTCCACCTGTGTCATTTTTATGAAACATTCGGTACATACCTTTGTAGAAAGCATATATGATTACTACGATATCAGATTTTTCATAAAAATATTGCAATCATTAAACAGAAATATATAGGAGCTTCTGGACTGTTCGAGTTTCAGCGCAATTTTTTAGACGCCCTGTATATAGAAATCTATTTGAAATTTTATATTTTTTTGTTATAGAAAGGTTTAAAAAGATGAATCCATATATAAAATTAAATTACGGCAGTAAATAAAAAAAAATCTTAGGTTACCTCGTCTGAGATTGAACCGCCGACCTTAGGAATACAACGGGACATTTTTATCGCTGTGCTGTCGACTGCTTCATGCACAATCCGTCTGTACTGATATTTTAACTGTCATTCACAGCTGAAGTAATTTTTGTAATGTTAAATTTGCATTTTTTTAACACAAAGTCGTCTCGCAAAAGATCCACAATGAAATAAAACAGATAAATAGCATTCCATGACTTGGAAGAGTAGTTTAGACCCAATTTATTTCTATAATTCGCAACTTTTGATGTTTGGGAAGTAAGTAATACTAATGCATGTATAGTAGGTAACTAACGAAGCAAATGTACTAATACAAAGGGTTTAGGTACTCGAAAACCATTGGAAATATCGATTTGGACAAAGATATTTTTTTACGTAAAATTGTTAAGATTTTATAAATCTGTAGAGAAAATTGTAAAAAAATTGAAATAAAAAAATTACAGGCCGAAAACCCCCTTCACCAACCTAAATGGGACGCATATGATTTGCATGTCGAAAAACGGAGTAGCCCATGTTATTTAACGTAAAATGTTATGTAAGACCCATAACTTTTTTCTATTTATTTGCGACCGTTTTGTCAATAACAGAAAAAAAAAAAGTTTTGTTTGAGCCCTTTTAAGGGCATATAACTTCCTAAGGGTGCGTTTTGGGCACATGTTAATAGGAACTTTTTGGCTTATTTTAATGAGTTATAAACGCAGCACAAGTTTGGAACCCTATTTTAGAAACACCCTGTATAAGGTATTCTATGCAATACTTTATCAAACAATTTTACATTTCGTTGCAGGTTCGTAGACAATAGCTAGTTATACAGGGTGTACCTGAAATTGCAATACAAAATTTGCGCTAGTTTGAATGCTCCCTGCAAGGATGGCATTGAACATAATGTAGTCCTTCACTATAATCTTAAGAGTGTACCTAATTTTTAGCCTGAATCTTTTTATTTTGGTTATTTTTATAGAGTCTATACAAAGATGTTATTTATGAAAAACCATACCTTCAATTGTTTTTGATAAATAATACAGATATATATATATTAAATNCAGTTGGTCAATATTTCAAAACAGCTGACATAAATAAGCAATGACAAAATCAATGATTCGTCACTTTGCGTTGATGTGACCAAGAAATTAAGTTGTTGGAAGTTGTAACTTCCTGGTTTGTGTCGTGCTGCCACATCTTTTCACGCCATCTAAATTTGGAAAACAAACAGGCGTTATAAATACACTTCTGTTCTATATTGGGTTACCCAATAAGTTCAGCACTCGATTCAACATAACAACTATGAAAATAAAAATACTTAATACCTGCTAGATGGGAAAAGTATCTACTGACGTATTTTTATAATTATCTATTATTTTTCATGCAGTTTCGATTGCAACATGATTTGTTACACCGAAAATTACGAACCTTCAAAAACCAAAATACTGTTTCAAATTAGTTCCTAATACATCAACCGATTATTATTCTCCTTTGCTCCAAACTACTTTGTACTACTTAAACACTATGGAAACACCCTTGTAAAAAAGGTATTTGCTGATAGATTTAATTCATTTTTTTTGACAAAATTTTAATTTATTTTGAGCTATGAAAGCCTACTTTAATTTTTTTGACAAAAATTGAAATCTGATAGACACTACTGGATCCTCCACCCTCTCGATGTGGTAATTTATAACTTTTTAAGGGAGCAAAATTGTACCGGTAACTTGATCTAAATCCCTGTCACTACTTTGATAATTTTTAATTATTATAATTTTTAATGAGATATGTCAACATTTTCATTTTTCTAACGACATTATAATCAAGTATAACACTGCTCATTTCAAATATTAAAAGTTTGAATACAATAATAACAATAATTTGAGAACTTTGAAAACCATAAACATTACACTAATATACATACATTAATATATTACTGGAAATAATTAAAGGAACATTAAATTTTCAGAAAAACGGTGAGGTGCATCAACTTGACAATTAACAGGGTTATTGTGCGTATATTGAGCTGTAAAAATTTCTCTCAGCATTAGTCTTTTCATAAATATTTGTAACGGTAGATTTTCTAAAAAACTGTAAAAAGTCATTTCTTTACAGATTACAGATCCTTGTAGAGAATTTATTTATGTTTTGAAAACTGCCCTTGGATTTACTATGCAATAATTTCTTGCAGAGGTATCAATAGTTAAAGACAAAAGTGTTATTTTTTATTCAACCATCGATATCTCGGCAACCAATAGTCGCACGGATACCTTTCAAAAATCAAATCGAAGCTGAGTAAATAAGTTAACTCTGTATTGATTGAGTATAAAAAATATCCATGTGGAGTCCTAAAAAACAATGTGGGCATTTTTTTTTAGGTATTTATTTCCTTTGGTCGATAACCGTAGCTCAAAAAAGTTTGTTGTCTAAAGATCTTGAAACTAGAGACTTAAAACTTCAAAATTTTATATTAACTCGAATCAGAATAGATTTGTTCGACAAGAAAATTTTCATTTCCACCATACAAGAGGGAGACACAATATTAAGCCAAAATTTCATAGATTAGCGAAATCCAGAGATGGCACAAATTATTTTGCCATTAAATTCTTTAATAGACTTCCATCTGAGATTCGATCACTAAATTCAGACTGTTTTAAGGCCAAAATTAGAAAATATCTTAAGAGAAAAGCGTTTTACAATTTTGATTAGTTTTTTGCTGACCAGTTTTTACATATACAGGGTGTCTCATAATTAGCTGCCAACCCTGAACAGGCCGATTCTATGATATATATATATATATTGTATTGAACACTACTATGCATTTGCTTGTATATATTTTTTCGTCTCAATCTGATTTTTGTAAAATAGTATTTTCTGAGATGAAAGGGATAGAAAAATGTATTTAATTATTATATTTATAGTTTCAAATTGGGTTTTCAATGCAGTGGCATTTGCGCTAATTGTCGGATAACATATACAGTGTAGGCCAATGGAAACTTTCCACCCCGATTTTTTTGGTTTAAAATAAAAATCTGGGAAAACGCTCGGACACGTCGACTTTTGATTTGAGGGGAAACTATTTTTCAGTCTTTTTCATGCCCGTAGCTTTAACCCCCTAGCTGGGGAGAGAACAACCCCCCAAATTTGAATAGGGGGTAGGGGTCATGCCATACCTCTTTTTAAAGGTCTCATCGAGTTCTTTATGACCCTACAATTTCGCCTCATTATTTTTATCCGTAACGAAATGACAGCTTGTCAAAATAAAAATAAATAGAAATACTTACTAATTTATTAATTAGGTTACACGTGAACTTTATCTAACAAGCTGTTCAAAATGTCCGCCATTAACATCCATGCAATAATAAAATCGATTCTCTATCTCTTATCTAACAATTTACAACATATCGGCAGTTATCCTTTGGCATCCTACAGTTATGCGTTTTTGCAGAACTTGAAAAGAAGCTGGCTGTGTTTTATAAACTGTAGACTTCAAATGGCCCCAGAGAAAGATTTATTTAGAGAGTCTCACACTCAACATCCTAAAAAGTTGAATGTCTGGACAGGTATCTTAGGCAATAACTTAATCGTCCCATTCTTTTTGCAAGGCAATTTGACTGGAGAGATGTATGTATCTTACTTTGCTTCAAGACAATATCGTTCCTAGAATAAGGGAGGTCATTGCCGAAGATAATAACTTGTCACAACATGAGGTGTTTTCTCAACAAGATGGCGCTCCAGCCCATTATGCAGCCCCCTCAATGAAAATTTTAGAGGTTATTGGATTGGCCGTAGGCGATCTATTGAGTGGCTTGCAACGTCCCCTGATCTTTCCTGTCCAGACTTCTTTCTCTGGGGCCATTTGAAGTCTACAGTTTATAAAACACAGCCAGCTTCTCTTCAAGTTCTGCAAGAACGCATAACTGTATGTCAAAGGATAACTGCCGATATGTTGTAAAATGTTAAGAGGTAGAGAATCGATTTTATTATTGCATGGATGTTAATGGCGGGCATTTTGAATAGCTTGTTAGATAAAGTGTAGACCTAATTAGTAAATTAGTAAGTCTTTTTATTTATTTTTATTTTGACAAGCTGTCATTTCGTTACGGATAAAAATAATGAGGCGAAATTGTAGGGTCATAAAGAACTCGATGAGACCTTTAAAAAGAGGTGTGGCACGAACCCTATCCCCTATTCAAATTTGGGGGGTTGTTCTATCCCCAGCTAGGGGGTTAAAGCTACGGGAATGAAAAAAACTGAAAAATAGTTCCCCCTCAAATCAAAAGTCGACGTGTCCGAGAGTTTTCCCAGATTTTTATTTTAAACCAAAAAAATCGGAGTGGAAAGTTTCCATTGGCCCACCCTGTATGTATCTATTCCACTACATTTTTTAGTAAAGAGGACGCCTAAAGTATTAACATCTACGAAGGAAATTTTGTCGTAAGGGAAACTTTAAGTAAAATTATACTTGAGGCAAGAACATAGTGCCGTATCGGAATTAGAGTTTATTCGAAGGTGTTGGCATTGTCTAAAAATGTTATTTGTTTTAAAACTAAGATATTACATGTGTACAAAAACATATAGATTTATTTGTATTCGAAATAATTTTGATCTTTGATCCTAAATGTTTATATTAAAACTTGATTATAGAGGAAACTCTGCTAGGGTTGTCTAAATGTACAGTGTAAATGAATTCACTTTATTTTTCTCATATTAATATAGGTATCTTTTATTATATGGCCATGTATGTAAAAATATTAGTCCTGTTATCAGAGAAAGTAACAAATAAACGAGATGAACATATCTCAGTAGTCAGTACCTATGTTTTCTTCTGGACAGCTTATTTTATTGTTCTGATATTTATGTAAAACGTTGGGTGTACTGTAAAATCCATCGTGAAATATGTATAAAAATATTCCATCATATTTTTTAGTTTTGGTGAACAATATATTGTAATGCTCCAATTATGATAACTAGTTTTGTTATGTGTTGTGTATTTGTATGCATTGTATTGTGTTGAGCGCCAGTGAAATGTTAGAAATTTTGACTATTAATTCAGAAAATATTATTTTATCACTTACCAGGCTAGCTTTCTTATAGGATATCACTCAATTTAATTTAAATGGTAATTTAAAGATTAAATGGTTTATTTTTTTAAGTATTTGGGATTTCAAATGAAATTATAATTTTTACTTTTGATGATTTGATTGATAACTAAATTACCTCTGTTAATTTTGCATAAACAATTTATATGAATTTTAGTAGAACATGTGTTCTCATCTCAGAAGTCGGTTCATATATTAAATTTTTACTGGTAATTGAATTTGAAAAAAAATTAAATAATATCGTGATCTGGGTTCAAACTTTATATTGATCTAAAGATGACAAACAAATTCATAAATTTTTCTAGTCCCTATTTAACCTGCTCCAACTTATATCTATTCTACAAACATGTACTTATTATCTTCTACTATTACTTATTATCACTCACTTATTATCTATCTACTATCCGTTCTTTCTTTCACTGTCCATGCCTTCTTAAGTAGACACTTTCCCTCTGCAACGTCTCTTCGGTCCTTTTCCTTCTAGTCGTCCACTCACTCTCTCCTTGTGGTTCTTGGTATCTTGTCTTGCTATGCTAGATGGGATTTCTAGACTCGCCTGGTATCTCTCACCCCTTGTCTCCTTTATTCTTAGCTAATATAATTCATATAATTTTACTAATATGACCTTTTTTTTATAGTTACGCTTTAGTTATCTGAATCTCCTTTCTCTATCTTCTAATACTAATTCTTTTCTCAAGAAAGTTTGCCTTCGGGTTCTCAATAACAGCTTTTGACTTTTCCTTTCGTCTTTTATACTTTAATTTGCTTTTACTTATATAATCTTCTTGTATTCTCTTTGACAATTCCTCTCTTCTTTTTCTGTCTTATTTATTATTATTAATCATTTTTTTTTTCGTCTCCTTGAGTACCACTGCACTGCACACTTAATTTAAAATACAAAATTTCTTTTTCATTTAACCAATCAGATCACTTTAAAATTTACATTTTCAATTTAACTTTTGCAATATTATTTAATTCCTATTTTGCTATATAGTACCCTTATTTTATAACCACTTTTATAAATTTAGATTAATATTTCATTAAAATTTATAGTTTACTTTTAAATTGTCATTATGTATCTAATTGTCATCAAATTTCAAATATGTAACTTACACTGTCATTCTTTGACGTTAATCTCTTTTCATCCCAATACTGAAATTTAAACTTTTGAACTATTGATTCTTCTCAATATATAAAGCAAATTTAATTAAATAAAAATAGACTTTGCATAAACATGAATATTTATGGAGGTAGGTACACATAATATTAAGAGGTACATTGGACTAATAGACCCGTATATATTCAGGATAAGCTGTATTTTCTAATGTTTGTGCGCTATTATACAGGGTGTCTCATAATTAGCTGCCAACCCTGAACAGGCCGATTCTATGATCAAAACTAAGTAAAAAAGTTCATATTGTCGTGGAATCGGGGTCCGACGCTGTTGGGTTTTGTTCAGAAGCCCCGCCCCTTTTCTACGTCACGACTCCTATAAATTGAAGCGACGCGC
>NW_019417158.1:0-95943 GCF_000390285.2 Anoplophora glabripennis
TGTTGGAAGACGAGAGAGAGTAAAAACGAGATGTTTAGATTGCTCTCGGATTTATACAGGAGACGTTAAAATGTCGTGACAAGTTCCTATAAAAATTTTCCCTAGAAGGCTCTCCTACGGCGAGACAGGCCCCTAAAGGATGCCCCTGAAAATCGATTTTTTTTTAATAACTTTCAACATATTTTGTGTAATTTAATTATTTTTTAATACGATGGACAACAGATAAGACTCCTTAAAAATTAACCCATGAAAACAATTTGTCTTATTTGGTTTGCCAGAGACGGATTAGCTGTAGCACTATAATTCCAATTTTTTTTACGATAAAGGCACAAAATTAATAATATTCGATAACTTGAACCTTAAAGTACTCTTCGTTGATATCGATAAAATGAGCTGTTTTCGAGAAAAAACTATTTTTCAATATGATTTTTATTACATAATTTTGTATGTCGATTCAACTTGAGCTCCTTCTAACGTTATGCATTCCCTAGCTTTGCATATTACAGATTGTTGGATCCTCCACAATGCTTCAACATTGGTCCTTATATCACGACAATGAAAATTAATCCTTTTTAATAAGCTTTCCCTAGTGTCGACTGGATTGGCATAGACTAAAGTTTTTAAATATCCTCATAAAAAAAATCTAATGGATTGCAATATGGCGATCGAGAAGGCCAAGCCTCTGGTCCCCCTCTTTCTATTCAACGATTTTCGAAATACTTGTTTAAGTCGAACTGCCAGACTAAAATGGGGTGGTGCCCCATCATGCATGGACCACATGTCATGTCGTATTGCCAAAGGTAGGTCGTCTAAAAGGTCTGATAAGTTGTCTTGGAAAAATTCCAAATAAAGTTCCCCAGATAACCTTCCAATACAAATGGTCCAATGAAATGTTGCCTGATGATTTCGGCCCGTAAGTTAATAGGTTCAAACTGGTGCTGATGATGCATGATAATAGAAGCATGTGGATTATCTTCTACCCACAAATGCAAATTATGGAAGTTTATGATTCCACTTTTACAAAATCCAGCTTCATCCATAAACACTTGAACCGATGAAATTTACATTGTTTCTGTACCTATCGAAAAGCCAGTTTGAAAATTCCATCCTTCGCGGAAAGTCTACAGGAAGAAGAGCGTGGACTTTCTGTAGGTGATAAGGATGCGATTGTTGCTCTTTAAGGATTCTAAGAACCGTAGATTTTGGGCAATTAAACTGGGTAGCCAATTTCCGGACACTTTTTGAAGGATCTGCTTCTATGGCATTTAGGATGTCTTCTTCAGAAACTTCACCGCGATTGATTTGATTTGGACAACTCAAAAAATGATTATGGAAGAACTTAATTTTTTGGAATGTCAAAAAGGTCAAAATTTAAGATTCCATCTAATTCTTGTAATCCTGAATTGCCCCAATACCCTCAATTCGTATAATAGTAGACTAGTAGCATATCATTTTTTAATTTGGCAACTACGAAAGAGATTAATAAATATTATTTAGTTTAAAATCTCCGACAGTATTGATAAATTTAGATAAAAGCAACACAAAGCAACGGCTCTTGTATAGATTTTTCTAAGACATTTGACCAACTCTATTTTCTCAAACATTGTTTTATTGTCAATTTGGCATTATATGTTTAAATGTATTTAAAACATATTTTTCTAATTGTCAACAAATAGTTATGGTAAATGGCAAATTTTCACATGATAACAGTGACACATCCGGGGGTTCCCCAAGGCTCCATCCTGGGGTCCCCTTCTGGTTCACTTTTATACAACTGACATTTATCGGTCAATTATTGGAATAGCTTACACTGATGATACGCAGTTGTTTCTTTCTTTCAATAATAACGTTATTATAGAGAAGTGATAAAATTAATTACCTAATTAATACCTTAAATTCATCTTAAATTACTTTGAACGTCATAATCTGAAACTAAATCCTATCTATTTTCTCTAACAGATAGTTTGTTGCTTTGAGCATTCTTTATCTAGAATATACAGCGCTATCCAAAAAGTTTGCACCATATGGGAAAAAACTTTATGTATAAATTTAATAAATTCCTTCGATTGTCAGTTGTCTCTGCATGTCGTCAAATCAAAATAGCGCCCATCGAACCTCATAAAACATTTGTTATATACGAGGGGCAGATGAAAACTGCAAATCGGCCGAAGAATAAAGTACCTTTATTTTAAACCCTAGGCGAAAATGTTATAAAGAAAAGTTATTTCTCTCTAAAAGCTTAGCCCGAATATAAAGTTTCAGTTGATTATGTTGAAAAAGCGATTTCTGATAATTTTGCAACTTTCCCTCATACCACAATTCGAACGAAATCGTCCATCACTATATTAACGTTTTTTTAGTACGCTTCTACGAAAACATAATTCCAGAAAACAAGTCGAATCAGGAACTAATAAGGCCGTTATAAAAAATGGTATAGAAAATAAGAACAAATTTGGTGCAAACTTTATTTTATGTTCAAGAATAATTTAAAGAGAGACTATAGAATAAACTTGGTAATAATAATACTTTAAAATAGACGAAGTGTATATGTGGTGCACCAATTTACTCAGTTTTTATATCATTTTTGAACAAAAAATAAAGTTTGCACCAAATTTGTTCTTATTTTCTGCTTTATTTTTTATAACGGCCTTATTAGTTTCTGATTCGACTTGTTTTCAGGAATTATAATATTATTCTCATAGAAGCGTTCTAAAAAAATGTGACTTTAGTCATGGATGTTTTCGTTTGAATTATGGTACGAGGAAAAGCTGCAAAATGATCAGGAATCGCTTTTTCAACATAATGAACTGAAATTTTATATTCCTACTAATCTTTTAGAGAGAAATAACTTTTCTTCATAACATTTTCGCCTAGGGTTGAAAATAAAGGTACTTTATTCTTGGGCCGATTTGCAGTTTTCGTCTGCCCCTCGTACATAACAAATGTTTTATGAGGTTCAATAGCCGCTATTTTGATTTGACGACACGCAGAGACAACTGACAATGGAAGAAATTTATTAAATTTATACATAAAGTTTTTTCGATATGGTGCAAACTTTTTGGATAGCACTGTTATATAGAATAAATATATTAATTTCAAAAAAAAATTATTCAATCATTGGAACTGTCTAATTTAAATTATTGCAGCATTGTGTTTTATCCTTATCTTGACTTTACTCAGTGCCTTCAGATAATTCAAAATAATTGCTGCAGACTTATTTNGGATAGCACTGTTATATAGAATAAATATATTAATTTCAAAAAAAAATTATTCAATCATTGGAACTGTCTAATTTAAATTATTGCAGCATTGTGTTTTATCCTTATCTTGACTTTACTCAGTGCCTTCAGATAATTCAAAATAATTGCTGCAGACTTATTTTTACCTTCTCAAAATTTCTGAAAGAATAACTGAAAGCTTCGCTGAAGGGAACAGTTTAAAGTTAAACTTCGTCCTTGTATTTACTTTTATATTGCAATGATAATTTATTATAATTTAAACACAAAACAATGGGAATAATTCCCGTCGTCGTCAAGTCCATTACAATTGCTCTCGTGCCACTTCTTGCATTTCGGACGCCCCCCACAATGCCTCCAGGAATCATTAATTGAAACGGAATGACCCTTTGCTCTCTAAAATAAGTTATTGGGGTCGAACGAAACAAAGGAAGGGGGAATATAGTGGCCGCGGTCCACCGCGGCACACTAGATTGTAAATTGTAACGTATCAAAGCCTCAGGTCGCTCTGATTCAATTGAAAATCAGTTGAGAATAACCGGCGGCTGTGGCCTGCTGGAGCTAATAAATCTTTGGCCAGCGGGAGGGCCTAAGAACGGGGTGAAGAGAGCCCGGGGGTTGCCCAGTACAAAAAAAGATTTAAATATCGACTAGGTCCTGAGAAATACATATATTTTCCAGAAAAAGAAAAACTGAATACTAATATTTCAGTTCAGTTGATTTAGTTTCAGTTGGGGAGCTGCTCTGTGACGGCGTAGACAACAGTTTAAGTGCAGATTAAAAACCAAATTATAACACTATTTATTTGATTTATAAACTATAAAACACAAATTAATATTCTGGAGAACATGTAGCATCATCCCAAAAAAACTAACCCCCACTTTAATGTACACCTTGTACACAATCTTTTTTTTTTATTGTTTAGTTTATGCATTTAAAACGTCTTGATCTAGGATGTAATAAAGAAATTTTACTTTACGTCTTGGCATTGTCGAAACGAATAACCCCCTTCGTAAAAACTGACCCCTACGCCCCTGTGAGATCGCACACTTGAACGTCCCGTGTCCTAAGTCCTGCCGTCTCGCTTCGTTGCAGTCTAAATTCACACCAATTCATTACCAAAGTTTATCATTAACTTGAAGTTAGCACGGAATGACCAAAGTAAGTTTGTCCGAAGTTGAATTGTAATAAATTTATGGCTCGGACGTCCTTGGCGTTGTTTTGGCCAAAAAAGTCGTAGTAAATTGCTCTGGCTGTTTGCAACGATCCCCGAGGATACGGAGAAGCTTCCGATTCGGATCTGGGGTCGAGTCGGAATCAATGTTTATCTAATATCGCACGATCGCTTCGGTAAGCACCACAAAAAAATATTCAGGTGAAACATTTAAAATAAATTTAGAAATAACGTCAAAAACAAGAAAAAAAGGTAAAAAAATGTAAAGTGCATCTTTTAGATATCACTTAAATCGTTAGATATTAGGTTACAGTGATGAATAGGTAGAGAGGGACTTCTGAAAATAATTATGAAGAAAATCTTGAACAAGTTGGAAGAAACTGAAAGGGAACATTGTTATATTTCAATGCTAGCAGTTGGAGTGTTCAAAATATGGATAAATGTATACTGGGTGTTTTTAAATGAAGTAGCAAAAATTGTACCACTGAATGTAGAGCAAAAAATAAGAGGATTGAAGTAAAAATATCTTATATGAAAGTTGCACCCCTGAGGCGATATACCCTCTTAAAGGAGGGGATTGAAATTCACATTTTAATCTTTTTCTTTAACATGGGGAATGCTAGAGACACGAAACTTGGTATGAGCATCCTACTAATAGAGGGACAACTTTTCAATATTTTTTCGATTATTGGCGTATTTTATAAAGGAGTGAAACAGTCAACCCCATTGCAATATTTTATTAGAAATTTTTTATATGAAGGAAATTATCTATTTATAAATATTTGTTGGCAAGACTGATTTATTGCGCAACTTTTTTACCTCTTGTAATTTTTCGATAAAACCGATAGTTTTCTAGTAAAATAATTAGATGCCTCATCGTTCACTAAAGGGGTAATTGTGAAAATTTGTAAAAATAAAGTAGGCGTATGTCATAATAAATACATTGTTATTTATCAAATTAATAAATTAACACTTTCTGTCAATAAGCTGGCAATTTAATAATAATATTAAGAATAATTTGCTATTAATTAATGAAAAATGTTTGATAGCTTATGACTATGGGACATGTATTAAGTAAAGTTATTTATCTCAAATAAATATTATACAAACGAAAAACAAGAAATGCAAAATTAAATTTAGAATATTCTCGAAATAATTTCCATTTTGCTGCAAGCATGACCTAATACGTCTGTTGAAGTTATAACGCACTCGCACAAACAGTTCTTGGTTATTGCGAAGGTCATAAGGTCATATAGAAGGCTGCCTGAAATATTCTTAAACGTAGTTCTTCTAAGGAGGCAACAGGAGTGGCATAAACAATACTTTTTATGTGTCCCCACAAAAAGAAATCCATAGGCGTTAGATCAGGTGAACGTGCAGGTCAACAAACAGGGTCATCACGACCATGACCATTCCAACGATTTGGGTAATTTAAATGAACCATTCTCTTATGGCAAGTGTCCACAAGGCGCCCCATCGTGCATATACCACATCACCTGACATGTAGCGAGGGGTACATCCTCAAGTAACGTTAGAAAATTTACGTTCTAAAATCTAAGATACTCGGCCGCTCCAAGCCTGTGAGGAAGAATAAAAGGACCTACTAGAGTATTTCTTACAATTCCCATCCAAACGTTTAAACTGAAATTATGTTGACATCTTGAAACAAATATTTCATGAGTATTTTCTTCCGACCATGAATGAACATTATGAAGGTTTACTGCACCTACTCTAGGAAAATTTGCTTCATCTGTATATTCATTAGGAAATTTAAGTCATGCCTGGAAATATTAATGTACCATTGGCAAAAATCCACGCGGTTAGGTAAATCAGGGACATTCTATTCTTGCACGGGTTGATGGTGAAAAAGGTATAAAAGATTTTCATGAGCTACATTCCACACAAGACTGTGAGAAACTTGCAGTTGCCTGGACACCTTTTTTGTGCTTGTACCATAGTTATGTTCTAGATCTAGATGTTTCAGTATAGCTTCCTCAGTTTCAACAGTTTGGACATTACGCCTTCTTCCGGCACCTTCACGATTGGGCTGAATTTTACCAGTTTCGCGAAGCCTTCTTTCCACCAAGGCCAATGTTTGTCTATGAGGAATCTGTCGATTTGGATATCTTTGGTGGTATAATCTTACTGCAGCGTTACTATTTTTCTGGATTCGAAAAACACTTGGAGCATGTTAACATATTCGTCATTGGTATAAATATTATTTGCCATAATTATTCTGATAATAAATTAATCAATTGGTACATATTATTGGTTGACAGAAACTGTCAATTTATTAATATGATAAATAACAATTTATTTGTTATGATGACATCCGCCTACTTTATTTTTACAAATTTTCGCTATTACCCCTTTAGTGAACGATGACGCATCTAATTTTTTTACTAGAAAACTATCGGTTTTATCGAAAAATTACAAGAGGTAAAAGAGTTGCGCAATAAATCAGTCTTCCCAATAAATATTTTTAAATAAATAATTTGCTTCATATAAAAAATGTCTAATAAAGTCTTGCAATGGGGTTGACTGTTCCACTCCTTCATAAAATACGCCAATGAACAAATATTGAAAAGTTGTCTCTTTACTAATAGGATGCTCATACCAAGTTTCGTGTCTCTGGCATTCCTCATGTTATAGAAAAAAAATGAAAATGTGAATTTCAATCCCTTCCTTTAAGGTATTTTTACTTCAATCCTCTTATTTTTGGCTCTACATTCACTGGTACTATTTTTGCTACTTCATTTAAAAACACCCTGTATAGACATCCAAATAGCTACTTCATTCATTGGTCATCTGACCTTAACAAACTTATTCTATATGTACATTTTATCATTCATTTTCTCATGTCTAGTATTTCACATCCCTTGTTGTCAGTTTTTCTCTACTTGTCTAGCCTGAATATGTCTGAATTTTCAACATTACATTCTGCTAATTATCCATTTAACGTTTCAACTTAGAATATCATAACAATATATACTTTACAGGGTGTCCAAAAATGGGTAACCGAATTATAGCTCGAGGTCTTTATAATCAGACTATGGAATTTTTTTATTTTTGGCACGTGTTTAATTTTGAAGCAAAAAGTGCTTCTTCCGATCATTTAGTTGTCAGTAAAATATTGCTATGAAGGGTTTACAGATCAGAGCAATTTAATTATACGGAAAATAGTCATCGAAATGTTGGTTGTTTCGCTATAGTTGTTGGTCTTCGTCTAACGCAAACATGCCTGTTACAGCAAAACCGAAGTTTACGACTACCCGTATAAATTAAATAGATTTTAAATAAAAAGCGAGATGCGTTCCCAATGATAATCCGCCGGTCCTCTTTGAAGCCGAACATTACCGATAGTACGTATTCAAACGGCGTGTTTCTTTTCTTCGCGGCCTCAAGAACGCTAAAAATTATGTCGCACAATCCAATGTAGTTCAAGGAATTCCAAGGAATAATAATCTTTATTTCATATCGTGTATTTATCGAAAAATATATCGCCGTTCCCTTACCTTTTTATTACCAGTTTTATTGCTCGTATTTTAAACGAAGTAATAGTAGTCCGGTTTTATCAATAAAAAGGCACTTTTTTATATTTTTTTAATGTCCGCTTCGACGTTGCGCCCAATGGAAGAACAGATCCATATTGTCAACACTTAATACCGGGTGTCGGTAATATATTATCGCTCGTTCGAGTCGCGGATCAGAAATTTTTCGGAATAATGTCCTTGGAGGTAAAGCGCAGTAGTTTTATTTTATTTTATGATGAGATATTGAGCCGGCCGCATTCTTGGTTTTATGCCATTTTTTTACACACGCGAATTATTTCTCAAATTTATTCGTACCGATAGCATCTCGAACTTAGGAGCGTTTTGCTTTTTATTTGAATGGGACTACCGCGATTCTAGATAGCTTTATAGGCTCTGTAATAGTTAAAAATACACTAATTGCTAGATACCCATGGTGGTACAAATGTTGCTGCATGATTGTTTACAATGGAATTTGTTACGAGTCACAGAAATTCTATTATGAAATAAATCTACCGAGTGTTTCATAATAGTATGTCTTTATTCAAGGGGGTGAATCTGATCACGATTTTAAGTAGAAAAGTTCATATGAAGATATGTCCGTAAATGCTTCGGTACAATGGTATAGTCTTTCCGATCTCAATTGAAGAACCAAGAGATTGGCAGTATGTACCATGTTCGGTCGTTGACGTAGCAACTCGGCATTGAAATATTTGAAAAACTTGTTCCCATTTTTATTCAGCCATGCCCATATACAGGTCTGGTCGAACTAAACGTGGAAGTGGTAGAAATGTATACGCCTAGTTAAAGCATGAGCGCGCGGGCAAACGGCGTATAACACAGTTGCACTGAGCGACTGGGCAATAAATCTCAGTTGTTGACAAGTGGTTGACAATTTGCCTAGCAGTGCAGTGCAGAAATGCGAAATTTGGTGTGATTCAGGTAATTTTAATTTATTATAGGCACCTTCTATTAATCATTAATATTACAATTGCGAAAGGGAGCAATAAGAGGGATTTTTGTTTACTACTATTATTACAACATGGCATTTTGGAGAGCTTTTGAAACGGAACAAAACGAAATTTACCATCGATATAGTAAAATTGTTTGAGGGCATAAATAAATTAAATATGTTGGTCAAATGAACATAATACAGGGTGTTTCATAATATATGCGCAGGATTTTAGGATGTGATAGCTCGTCCAAAAATTTGAAAAAAAGTTTGTATTAACTTACCCTCTAAAATGCACAATTTTCGAGATACAGGGTGTTGAAATTGTAAAAAAAATTTCGTTTTTTGCGAATATCTCCGGAACCGTTTATCGTACAGAAAACAGCTTTTGTAAGCATTTACTACTCATAATAAGCTATGTTCTGTGCGAGAAAAAATTTTTTTCAAAGTCATAATTGGTGAAGATTTTGAAGGGGAAGTGGGTGTTTTTCTCCCCAACTTCTACGCCACTGGAAAAAGTACGGTTTTGAGACGCCCATTTGAACCGCCAATGTTTTCTACACAAAAAATGTACTCTTGGTCATAAGCTCTAAAGTTGACCGTTTTCGAGAAAAATCTACTTTTATGTTGAAAAACATGGTCAATTTTTTGAAATAAAATTTTTATTTTACTAAATGTATTATAATTTTTTTTATCAAGTAGGCTTTAAATTTTAAAACAAAAGCTACCTCCTGTCAAAATAACAATTAGTTTGTACCTGCGAAAAGTCAATTTGTATTACAAAAGTAAAAATGAATTACACAAACGCTGAAATGTGCGAAATGCATTACCTTTACGGAATGGCGAGCGGTAATTCGGCAGAAGCAAGGCGGTTGTATCAAGAAAGACATCGTGATCGCCAAGTACCACATCATAACTTGTTTCAACGCATTCACCAACGACTATGGGAAAATGGAAGTTTTAAAAAGAATACTGCTGATAATGGGCGGCCTATGGAAGCTGCAAATGCCCAAGTAGAAGAGGCTGTCCTCAACGAAATTGAAGAAAATCCGATCACAAGTACCAGAAAAATTGCTCACAACTTAAACATACCTCACTCGACGGTTTGGAGAATTTTGAAAAGACAACTTTTGTATCCCTACCATATCCAAAGAGTACAAGCCTTATTGCCAAGAGATTTTCCGCCAAGATTGGCTTTTTGTAGATGGATGCAAGACAAAATAGCTCAAAATCCTCAGTTTGGAGCCGAAGTTATGTTTACCGATGAAGCATCTTTCTCGAGAGATGGTATTTTCAATTTTCACAATAACCACATATGGGCTGAAGAAAATCCACATGAAATTGCAGAAGGCAATCATCAGCAACAATTTTCCGTGAATGTTTGGGCTGGCATCGTCGGTGATCATTTGATAGGCCCACATTTTTTACCGAACAGATTAAACGGTGCAGATTATCGACAATTTCTAGAAGAAGTACTGCCGGAACTGCTGGAAGATGTACCGCTTCAAGTAAGACAAAACATGTACTTTATGCATGATGGAGCTCCGGCCCACTTTAGTTTGGTTGCTCGCCAATACTTGGACGACGAATACCAAGACCGTTGGATCGGTCGAGGAGGTCCCCACCCTTGGCCCCCGCGATCTCCCGAACTTAATTGTTTAGATTTTTTCTTTTGGGGCCACCTAAAACCCTAGTCTACGCTACTCCAGTTGAAAATGTTGATCAATTAAGAGAACGCATTGTTGCATCTTGCGACATAATTCGGAACACTCAGGAAATTTTCTTGCGTGTTAGACAGTCAATGCGTCGAAGAATTGCTGCGTGCATTGAAGCTAACGGAGGACATTTCCAATATTTAATTGAACTGTGTACGATTTGTTTTTTTTAAATTTTGCAACTATGAAGTTAACGTTTGGTTTTGTTACTTGTTTTAACGATTAAATAAATTTTGTTTAATTAGTAAAAAAATTTTATTTCAAAAAATTGACCATGTTTTTCAACATAAAAGTAGATTTTTTAGTAGGCGTTTATGTACATGTTCAACTGACTTCGGAAAGACTATAGAGGGTGTTAAAGTTTCAATAATTGATCTGTTTTTCCTTTGTATCTCCCACAATTTTTGAGATATGTCGCTCAAATTTGGAACGTAGACTAACTTAGTTTACCTGCATCATTAGCCTTGTCTAATAATCGCCATGATCTACAGGGTGATACTTTTTCTGCCAGGCCTCATTTTAGCCCCCCAATCTTTCTTTCGGTACGCCACTGGTCCTTTCTAGATAAAATGTTTAATTCCATGTTCCATTTAGAAACTTTTTTGTCTCTTGCAATGTTTTCGTATCGGCGGCCATTTTCGAGCAAAAAAATAAAAAGTGATTTTTTGTAACTCGCTAAATTAAAAGCCGGATTTCAAAATCCTCTAGTAGATTCTGACTGACAGATAATAATAATTATTTTGTTTTATTAATTTTGGCCTTTGGTTTTCAAAAACTACTTCTGCTTACTTCGATAATTACTATTTGTGTTAAATATTAACTACTTTTTAATTACTTATTGATACAGGATAACAAAGAATAAACAGGGCTAATTAACAAATTTAAAAAATCATTGAGTGATGTTTTAGAAAGTTGTTACTATTTCATAAAGAATAAATAACAAACTAACAACTACAATAAGGCAAACAGCATTATGTATAAAAAAAGTTTGAAATATTAATTCTACATTGCACACCAAACGTAAATTTTGGAAAGATAAACAATAAGTTATACTCTGACATAAGAGAG
This sequence comes from Anoplophora glabripennis, assembly GCF_000390285.2. Taxonomy (NCBI): domain Eukaryota; kingdom Metazoa; phylum Arthropoda; class Insecta; order Coleoptera; family Cerambycidae; genus Anoplophora; species Anoplophora glabripennis. Next base: position 11,676 of record NW_019417158.1, read on the forward strand.
TGCATTTTCTTAATTAGTTATTATTGGTGATTGAATGTTCCTAAAAACTTTGCTGACCCATTGGGAGGATTACATTTATTTACATTAATACAATTTTCAGACAACAAAATTTTTATATCAAGACGATTATCTTAGGAAAAGTTATATTCTAAAATATAGTAACACAGTAATATGAGCTGCTGTAGTCAAGGTGTCAAAGAAGCGACTCAAGAATTAAACTACATCGATCTAGGTACTCAGCTGTTGCTTGGAATCCCTTTTCAGTAGATTTGTGAATTGAATGTGTATGTGTTTTTCCATAAGAGGGTTGAAAAATAATTCGAGGCTCATAACCCGGGCAGGATTTGCAAAACTTACCCTCAAAAAGAAGAGTAAGAAAAAACTATCAGTATAACATGTCACAGTATGGACTACAAAAGGAGTTTGTATTTGAATCGATGAAATTATTTTTTTTTAATTTTCAATGGTAAAACTATGTTTAAAANTAATAGCAAAAAGTTGATTTTAGCATCAAATCGTAGTGCTCCATGTGTAATACAACGTACGAAAATTTTATTAAAATGTACAGGGTGGTTTCAAAGTTATAACCCTAAACGTTAATTTCTAGGTACCCCTTTGACACCCCACAACTCCGTTAGGGGGCACATTAGGAAAAAAAATTATAGGAAGGACTAATTTTATTTTGACCTCCTCTATACACTCCCGAGAGATTAGGAGGTACTTACCGGACACCCTGTAGAGCAAAGTTCTTTTCCATACTCTATTTTAATTCTAAATAATTTTCTACTTGTGTGTAACTTATTTTAATTAAATAATAATACATACTATAAATCAATAACAATGTTGTCAAGACATTACTATCTCTCACTGTCACGACCTACCCAATAATGTCCATGAGTAATTAGACCTCTCACGGCCTAATTAGTGTGATTTCGTTAAAATATATTATAACTAAATCTGTAAATCCTTACGTAATTGGAAAAAAGGCAGAAATGCCCAAAAGAGGTATAACAATTACAAGATGTATTATTTTCTTAATAAAAAACCTACTTTCATATTTTTTTAAAGTATCTTGCTTATTGTTACAGATGGACCCAACAAACCCAATATGGCTATGCTCGACAGGGAACGTTCTATCCAAATATGTAAAAAATATACAGGGTGTTCCATTTAAATTAACAAAGTTAACATCCGCGGACATCTTGTTTGGACTTCATTTATTTTTCTACTATCATTTTCGAAAAATTCATAAAAAATCGTGCAACTTTTATATTTCACATCTTTTTATAACTCTTAAAACAAAAAAGTTAAAGGGGGTCAAAATATAGTGAATCACCCTGTACAAGTGTTGCTTCATGATTGTTTACAATGGCATTTGTTACGAACCACAGAAATTCTATTATGAAATAAATCTACCGAGTGTTTCATAATAGTATGTCTTTATTCAAGGGGGTGAATCTGCTCACGATTTTAAGTAAAAAAGTTCATATGAAGATATGTCCGTAAATGCTTCGTTACAATGGTATAGTCTTTCCGATCTCAATTGAAGAACCAAGAGGTTGGCAGTATGTACCAGGTTCGGTCGTTGACGCAGCAACTCGGCATTGAAATATTTGAAAAACTTGTTCCCATTTTTATTCAGCCATACCCATATACAGATCTGGTTGAACTAAACGTGGAAGTGGTAGAAATGTATACACGCCCAGTTGAACAATGCGAGCGCGGGCAAAGGAAAACAAACAGTTACACTGGGCGACGGCAATAAATCTCAGTTGTTGACAATTGATTGACAAATTGCCTAGCAGTGCAGTGCAGCAATGCGGAACTTGGTGTGATTCAGGTAATTTTAATTTATTCTAGGCACCTTAATCATTGATGCTACAATTGCGAAAGGAAGAAATAAGAGGAATATTTTGTTTACTAATATTATTACAACATGGCATTTTGGAGACCTTTTGAAACGGAACAAAACGAAACTTACCATCAATATAGTAAAATTGTTTGAGGACATGCACATTATATACAAATTATTATAATTTTTACATTTAGTAGAAAACATTTTTAGGAACGCCTATGAAACTCATTAAATTTTATTGTGTTTTATACATGTTCAATTGACTTAGGAAATACTATACAAGGTGTTCAAGTTTAAATAATTTTTCTGTTTTTCTTTGTATCTCCCAAAATTTTTGAGATATATACCTCAAATTTGGAACGTAGGCTAACTTAGATTACCTGCATTATTAGCCCTGCCTAATAGTTTCACGATCTACAGGGGGATACTTTTTCTGGGGTCGGGCCTCATTTCAAACCCCCAATCTTTCTTTCGGTACACCACTGGTCTTTTCTAGATAAAATGTTTAATTCCATGTTCAATTTAGAAACTTTTTTGTCTCTTGCAATGTTTTCGTATCTGCGGCTATTTTCGAGCAAAAAAATTAAAAGAGATTTTTTGTAACTTGCTAAATTAAAAGCCGGATTTCAAAATCCTCTAGTAGAGTCTGACTGACGGATAATAATTATTTTGTTTTATTAATTTTGGCTTTCGGTTTACAAAAACTACTTCTGCTTACTTCGACATATAGGATGACAGGATACAAGATGACAAAGAATAAACAGGGCTAATTAACAAATTTCAAAAACCATTGGTTGATGTTCGTTACTACTTCATAAAGAATAAATAACAAACTAACAACTACAATAAGGCAAACAGCATTATGTATAAAAAAAAAGTTTGAAATATTAATTCTACATTGCACACCAACCGTAAATTTTGGAAAGATAAACAATAAGTTATACTCTGACATAAGAGAGTGCATTTTCTTAATTAGTGATTATTAGTGATTGAATGTTCCTAAACACTTGGCTGACCCATTGGAAGAATTACATTTATTTACATTAATACAATTTTCAGACAACACAATTTTAATATCAAGACAATTATGTTAGATAAAGTTATATTCTAAAATATAGTAACACAGTAATATGAGCTGCGGTAGTCAAGGTGTCAAAGAAGCGACTCAAGAATTAAACTACATCGATCTAGGTACTCAGCTGTTGCTTGGAATCCCTTTTCAGTAGATTTGTGAATTGAATGTGTATGTGTTTTTCCAAAAGAGGGTTGAAAAATAATTCGAGGCTCATAACCCGGGCAGGATTTGCAAAACTTGCCCTCAAAAAGAAGAGTAAGAAAAAACTATCAGTATAACATGTCACAGTATGGACTACAAAAGGAGTTTGTATTTGAATCGATGAAATTATTTTTTTTTAATTTTCAATGGTAAAACTGTGTTTACAATAACTATAACAATATTCAGGGAAAAATGATTAGAGTGTACGAATAGTATTGGCTTAAACGTTTTATTATTCATTTTCTTGAAGGAATAAACTCAAATAAAAACTTATAATAATTCAAATACATGCTATTAAACTTTTAGAAAGAACAATTGAATGTCTTGTTGAATCACAGTTCCCAGAACAATTCTGTGTATTAGTGCTACGAGTAATGTAAAAATAACAAATATTCTCTGTACATCTCAGCATTTTATAAAATGTACATCGATTATCCTCGCATAATTTGTAAGGATTTGCCTCATCAATTATTCATGATTTGTTCTCCTATATCTCATAAATCTTATCATTAACAAATAAATTATTCAAATTAGAAATGCTGTTTTAATCCCTAGTTTCAGGACGTAGTTTTCAGTTTTTTTCAGGAAATTTTACACAGATTTTAAATACAGTCTGTTCTACAAGCCGTGACCAACTTTGACAGACGGTAGCTAGAATAATTTCCAACAGTTTTTCTTACATGAGTATGGGTCCGATTCGTTTTTGTTTAGAAGTAACAAGTATTTTAAAAAATATAATTTCATATTTCAAAGTAGCCTGATAAATAAAAATGATGGTTGGTAAGACAATAATTATTATTTGAAATTTTGAACATCACAAAAAAGTGACAGAAAAGGCAATAGTTATTTATTGTATAAGTGTTTTAAGTAGCATTTTATCCACGCAACAATGTTTAATATCCTTAAATGGATATACAATGTACAAAATGATATTCGCACGACTTGATATTTCTTACTAGTACTCAATAAAACGTGGTAGGTTTTGTTATACCTGTTGGTTGCTATGGTACGTTGTTTATTATCAGTTACTTGATAAAATTTGGTGAAAATGCAAGAAAGTAATTGTGTTCCTGTGGCTGTTTTTGAAGAAGCTCAAGAAGCAATTTTGTATTTATTGCCAGCGAAATCCAGGGAACATTACGAAAAAGTGTTTAGCCGAATTTAACGAATGGAGGGAAAAACAGAGAGTAATAACGATAAATGAAGAAGTCGTGCTATCGTATTATTTAAATTTGAAGAAAAAACATGCAATTTAATCTATGTGGTAGAAGTATCTGATCTCAAAGGTCTACAAAAATATAGATAATAATAATATAGAAAAAATAATATTCCCAATATTATTGGGAAATATAACAAGCTTAGGTACTGCTTATTTGAAGAGTGAATAGAGAGGATACAAAACAAAAAAAACCGCAAGAATGGAAAAAACAAAAAATGAAAAAATTTTGAACGGGGCAACCCAAAAAAAAAAATTAAAGAATAAAAATTTTACCCTTTAAAAGGTGGTAAGGAAAAAAGGAACTTTGAATTACTTTAGATTGCACTAATAATGGAGGTTTCTGGTGCCTGTCGATGCTGCCAATTGACAAATTTGAAAATTAGTGACGTACAGGACGTTGGCAGTTACCTACTTGTTTCAATACCTGACACCAAGACGGGCATTTCAAGAAAATTTACAATTATAGAAGAAGGATTTTGCGTTAATGCTGTTGAAATATGCAGAAAATATATTTATCTACGCACAATTCGTCTAACACAAGACAGATTCCTTTTAAGATACATCAATCAAAAATGTACTTCTCAGCCTGTTTTAATAGACACATTGGCGAAGGTACCCTCAATAGTTGCTTCATTCCTGAATATCGCAAATCCAGAAGCATATACTGACCATTGTATAAGGTGCACTTCAACAACTTGATTGGCCAATAAAGGTGCTGATATTACAACCATCAAACGGCATGGTGGATGAAAGAGCTCCTCTGTAGCAGAAAGTTATGTTAACAAACTTGATATTGCAAATAAAATCCAAGGAAAATACAGCTGTTCCTTATAAGGATTGACATCCGTAACTTGTCCAAATTCTTCACAAACTTCGGCAGATGTTATGCGTTCCGAAAATGATGGCAACAATGCTACAAGGGTTGTTATTAACGGAAAGGAAGTTACAAAACCATTTTCTTTTAAATTAAAAAATGACCAGTTCTGGTTGCGCTTACTCAGTATTCAGACAAGAAAAAATGAATTTTTTTATTTCCTAAAAACGTAAAAACTTTCCCCGCTTGGTATCAACTTTTAAGCAGTAATTATTACTCCCATATACAGGGTGAAACCAAGGAAGTTAAATGTGATAAAACAAAAAACGAAATGTCTAGTACTATAAATGTTAATGTTAATGTTAATAAGTAAATAAATAAAATTTGATTTATTATATGTTTATTATTTTTATCTGCTCACACTATAGTAAATAGACTATTAGTAGGTACATTGTTTTTAAGGAGGTAAGTGGATTTTACCGTAAAAGTGGAAGTTGCTATGGACAATGGGAGGTAAGTTAAGTGAGGTAACTTACCTCCCTAGGGAAAAAAGCGATTTCGAGTTAGAAATGCATATTTTGTGAACAAATAAATAGAAATATTCGATGAACATTACATTTTATTAATTACTATGAATGAATATTTACAGTAATTGTACAATTATTACATTTAGTAACATTTATAAAATCTGGATAATTATTCCCCTCGCGTTTACTAATTGTCACAATTTTCTCAAAATGATTTGACTGCTCCATTTCAGTCACAGGAAGCTCAATATTATCTGACTGATCCATTAAAACAGCATGATGCGACGTACTACTAGAACCTGGAGTTGAAGTATTATTGTAAAGAACCCTGTTGGCTATTTCATTTTTGTTCTTTCTGCAATTGTGGCTGATTTCCATCCACCATGTCTCTTGATTGCTAATACATCAACTCCTATATTAGCCAGTAACGTTGCCGATGTTCTTCGGAATGAATGGCCTGTATATGTTTCAGGATGTTCTAGTTTCAAAAACTGTACAATCTTATTAGGAATCATAGAAAGGGCATTCTTGCCGACTGGTTGGTTGTAACATCTACCCGCTTGAAAGCGCATAAAAAAGCGTGAAATTTCAGTTTTAATTTCCCATCTAATCTTAATATATTACTTGAGAATTTCTAAGTGAGAAACATAACCCTGACGAGAAGTAACTAAACGTACATAACATACCATTTTTAGAATCTGGAATTGTAACTACAATAATGTCACCGAAATTTTTGAAATTAACTCATCAGAACGGCGTGCTCCTGCAATGCCTAAGACCGTCACTATCTTCATTAGCAAATGCGTGTTATCGGGTGCCTAAACCAGAAAATCGTTGACTTGTTCCCTTGTAACTGTTGTTACTTTATTTCACTTGTAGATAAAGTATGACATTAGATGGTTCATATGTGTGGATAAAAGTTCAATTATAAGGTGATTATGGATAAAATTATTAAAACCTTTTGGGTGCAAGGAATTATTTACCTAAAACTTCTTTTTATTTTCAATTAAACTACTAAACTCCTAAAAAAATGTCACGAATAAAAAATAAGAGACAATACCACAAAAAATTGGAAAACGTCAAGAAATGATAGAAATCGGTACTAAAAGTGTCAAATTTGGTTCACCCTGTACGTCTCTCAGAACTAAAGTGTCCTTTAATCCCTTGAGTTGTTGAAAATTCACATTCGATATTGAAAAACTCTAGTCCTGAAGTCGCATCTGCACCTTTTTAATTGACGAAAATGATAGACATCGGTCACATCCTATCCTCGACTGTACCGTACACGATGAGGCGATCGGACCTAAGTGACATATGCACGGCGATCTGCATATGCGGACTATGTTAATGCTCGTTCTAATTGCAGACAGTCGACGGCGGCGGCACTACGTCAGGCGGCCGTATCGCTTGTCGGCCACCTATTGACATGTATATTAGTGGTTTGATAGAGATGTATAGTTGCGATTCCGGTGCACATACAAACGACATGCGTCGACCCGCACACACAAATCATCGCCGTGGCTGAATCACGACGACGCGACGCCGGTAGGATTCCAATTTGCACCAGGAGTAGAGGTGGAAGCCGACGTGGAGGCTTGCAAGAACTAGAACTTATTTCAGTACTGTCGCCATTTTAAAGACTAAAATAAAAACTAAAGTCCATTTTCAAGAGTAAATTGATGTCAATTATTCGAAGCACAATAAAATTAAAGAACTAAAATTATTTAATTTAAATTACACTTTTGGGAACTAAAATCTAAAGTGCATCTTCAAAACTAAAGACAAAAGCAATCATATGATTGAAAGGCAACCAAAAAACAGTACCTTATTTCTCGCCAACACACTTTTAAAAGCTAAACTAGAAACTAAAGTGCATCCGTTACAACAAAGAGTAAAGGGAACCCCCCCAGAAGAATAGAAATACACTTTAGTCTTTCTTTTCGATTTCGATCTACTAATTTCAGTACAGTTGGAGAATTAGGTTATTTCACCACCACTATATTTTTAATAGTAATGCTACTAAAGTCGTATTTTAAACTAAAGAGTGAAGTGAGCCACGTGAGAAACTAAATTCCACTTTAGCCCTATGCGATGTAGGTTTTAGTCACCAATAAAATCAAAAATGAAAAAGGGCATATTTTGGTTTATTAATGTGGATAATTTATCACTTGTTTTTACCACCACCGCACTGTTATCTTTTAGACACGAATGTGAAGTAAATTTGTTAAAGCACTTTAGTTATGTTGCATGTAAGTTTTAGTGTAGTGCAAGAATAAAATGAAACAACCATCATCACCACACTTTTAAGAGTTGAACTAACACATACATCCTGACGATTCAAGAATTGAACAATCACATGAGAAACTAAAAGAGGGCAATAAAACTGTAACTTATTTCCCACCACCACAATTAATTGTAAGAACTAAATTGGGAAATTAAGGTGCAACTTTTAGAATAGAAAGTAAAGTGTATCGTTAGAAGAACTGAAAAGCACTTTAGTCCTATACGTTTCTGTCAACCAATAAAAGTAGAATGAAATAAGTACAACTAAATATCACTGCTTTCACTCTTTTAAGAACTAAACTAAAAAATTTGAGTGCATTTATTTGGCAAAATTAAAATGAAACAACTTATTCCATCATCATAACAGCTTTAAGAACTAAACAAAAACTAGAGTGTACTTTTCGATCCAAAAGCAGTTACTGCCATGAGGAACTAGAAAGTACTTTCGACTTGTGGCACGTTTTGGTTTGCTAATAAAGATGAAAGAATAAGAACATAGTTCACCTTCTTTCAGAGCTAAACGCATTTTTTAGTCTCAAGTAAAGTGAACTGTCAGAGGGATTAAAAGACCTTTTAGTTCTATGACATGTAAGTTTTGGTGTATCACCATTACACTTTTAAGAGCTAAGCTAAAGTAAAACCTAAAGTGCATCACCTAGACTCAAAAGTGAAGCAACTACATAAAACTAAATCAGAGGCGAAAAAACTATAAACTATTTTCCACCACCTGACTGACTTGAAAGTGTAATTTATTTCACCACTTTCAGGCCAAGCTAAATAATAAAGTGCAATTGTTAAACTAAAAAGCATATGCTGAACTAAAATTAAAGTGGTGTTTTTGACCCAGAATAAAGTTAACCCTCGAGGAACTAAAAGAAACTGTTGCATGGCCTGAGGAACTAATACTTTATTCCTGTGGCATGTATGGCTACATCAATAAAATTAAGTGCATTTGTTAAACTGATATATATATATATATATACGTTTTTTTGTTAATAAAAATGAACATATATTTCACAATCATCGCGATGTTCAAAGCTGAATTAAAAGCTAAAGTACACTCAGCAAAAAAATTAAGGGAGCAGAAAATTTTCCGCCTTTTTTTATGACATTTGGGAGGCTATAACTGAATAATAGTCATATCGAGAAAAAAAGCATCTTGAAGCTTGAAGATTCAAGTTTTGAAATTTTGAGATGAAAAAATTTTTCTCGGCATAATCAAAAGAAATAGTGCAAGGCAAAAATTTTATAATATTTTTTTCAAAACTGAACATGGTATTTCTCATTGAGTGAAAAGTGAAAAGTCACCTTTTTTTTATCACCGGTATCTTATGATCTAATGATCGTGCAGCGAATGGAAGGTGGGTTTTAGAAACCTGAATCAATCCTCTTCAAGGGCCTTTTGGTATGTTTGGAAAAGTGCAAAAAATTACTTTTTGTGCTGTTTTGGAAAATCACCGCCTACTTTGCCAATATTGGGAAAAATACCAATGTTTGAAGGGATTTTTTGCTCAATACATGCCTATAAAGCTTGTAAATTTTGAAATCAATTGGTAAAATCGTTTTGATTTCCTGAATCGTCAAAGTTTTATAAAAAATTAAAGGAGCAGGTTTATTGCTCCTTAAACATCAACTACCGATGATTAAGATTAAACAAATTTGTTTGCGTTTTTGTCACAATTTCGCGTTAAATACTCATCAAACATCGAAAAAAAAATAGAAAAAAAATTTTGAAAATCAAATTTTTCAAAATTAAAAAAAAATTTCAGTTCTCTTTTTTATAATTTTATACTGAATAGTTCATACGTCGAGAAAAAAATGTATTGAAATATTTGATTTTGTTTCAAAATTTTGATTTTTTTTCGAAAAAATTTTTCTGAGCCCACGTGGTTCTGAAAATAAATTGTAAAATTTTTGCTTTGCATTTTTTTTTAATTGCGCCGAGAGTGATGCTCAAAAAAATTATTTATCTCAAGTTACAAAAATCGCAAAAAAAATTGGAAATTGCTCGTTTAATTGTTTTGCTGAGTTTATATGAATAGCTAGGGACTAAAATGGACTTAAATTTTACGAGTATGACATATTTTTGCACTTTGCCTAAAATAACTAAAATTACCCAAAAAGTATATTTATATATCATGCGACAAATACAAATTTGGACAGTTTTCGAATGCTAACAGTTATGCATAGTTGCTGTTGTCACAATTTAAGTTGTATTTATAAATATTCAATATTTTTAAATATTTCCCAAGGAACTAATGTAAAATAAATTAAAAGTAGACATTTGTCTTCGGAAATAAATAGGCCAGGAAATATAGAGTTGGACGCGACTTTTTGTTTCGGCAAGCTGAATTTATCACTATAGACGCTAAATATTATGTACAATAACATATTAGTTTGCACAGTCATAAAAATGGGGGGAAGATTGTTTACAGGGTGGTTAATTGTATAATTATTACGTAAATTCAAGTTTTTCGCTTATAACTGTTTTCCATTCATTTCCACGAGAAAACAGTAAAGTACTTTTTATTTCGTCTTGAAAAGACCTACAAAACTAGCCCTTGAGCGTCAAAAAATATTGATTAGATCAAAAATTATAAACAGAAGGAGTTTATTTATGACTTTTGAATTAAACATTTATAAACTGCGTTATTATTACCAGAACGGTTTGGCATCACATCCTCTCATTCCTTATCACTATAAGGAAGAATAACCCACACGAAATCTGGAATCGGTAAGTTGAATAGTTTACAAGTTATGGCCTTATAAACAAATTAACTAATTATTAGTCTGGACGATCCCTAGGATCTTTCACAATCGCACTGATTTTTTTCATGGTAGATTTCATAATAATAATTTGCAACCTGGAAATCTTTTATATTTTTTAGCCTTAGTTGCAAAATGAAATATACGACGCACGAGCGTGATATAATTATGTATTATTACATATTCGGAAAGCTTATGAAATGAGCTTTAAGTTAAAAAAAATTGCCAAGATTCGTTGAAAACAACGGAGTCACAGACTGTCAAATATATTATTTTCAAGCACATTTCGCTTATTTAACGGGAGGACTATGAATATTATCGTCATTATTTTCGGACGCGCTGTCGTTCCCTTCCTCCAACCTTCCGCCGCGCCACGGCTCGCCGAAAATCAAGTGACCCACTGACTTTCGACAATATTTCTTATGCACCTAACATACTTCCACAAATAAAATATTTTTATCTGGGAAAGTACTCGGGTTGCCGGTTATGACAGTATTTTTTTGCCGCTACCTACCTAATTTGTTTAACAATAGGCCGTTAACTTTGATAGTCTGTAGAGTCTGTAACTCAACGAATCTTGATGATTTTTCTTTTAAATTAAAGTTCTAATATTCTATATCACGCTCGTGCGTCGTAAAATTCAATTTGCAAACAAAGCCAAAAAAAAAAAAAAAAATCCAAGGTGCAAAATTGAAAATAAAAAAAAAATGTTAGATTTCAATGTATTATTATGAAATCTACCATGAAAAAAATCAGTGCGATTGTGGAAGATGCTCGGGATCGTCCAGACTAATAATTAGTTAATTTGTTTATAAGGCCATAACTTGTAAACTATTCAAGTTACCGATTCCAGATTTCGTGGGTGTTATTAGACAGTGATAAGTAATGAGAGGATGCGATGCCAAAACGTTATGGTAATAATAACGCAGTTTATAAATGTTTAATTCAAAAGTCATAAATATATTTCCTCTTATTATAACTTTTGATCTAATCAATATTTTTTACGCTCGAGGGCTAGTTATGTAGCTCTTTTGAAGACGAAAAAAGTACATTACTGTTTTCTCGTAGAAATTAATGAAAAAAAGTTATAAGGGAAAAACGTGAATTTACGTAAAAATTATACAATTAACCACCCTGTAAACTATCTTCCCTCCATTTTTATAACTGTGGAAACTAATATGTTATTGTACATAGTATTTAGCATCTATAGTGATAAATTCGGCTTGTCGAAACAAAAAGTCGCGAAACGGACTAACAGAAATTGTTTACATAACTGAACAAATCTTAAAATAACAAAATCTGCGGTTGAAAATATAATGCCTCCGTCTGTACCTCGAAAAGCGTTTGCCAGCACAAAACAGCCCGCTGAATAATTAAAGAAATAATGCCACATAAACGTCCGCTTATGCTAATAGAACTGTTAGATACGTTTTACCGGAATGTTCCGTCTTACGCGGCGGGGCCCCCGGTACGCCAGCTCCAGACGTGCAGGTATACGGCATTCGAATCCGGGTAAGACCGCACTCCGCTCCGGAGGTATTTCCTGCCCGGAAACCGGCTAAATGCTCTCGAATCCGGATACGTTGGCCGCCGGAATAAATACACACATATATATTCTTGAGTTGACGTGGCGCGGCTCGGTGGCCCGCCCACCTACAAAAAGGCTCATGTAGCAATTAGAAAGCGTGGTGATAAATTAAATTAGAACGGGACGGGACCTAATCGAAGGTTTTTTTATTTAGCCGCAATGGAGACAGGATGACATCGCGAATCCTCGAAAATCGGAACGGAAACCGGCAAATTTTTCGGTTGTAAAAAATATTTTTAGTGGTACTGGGTGTTCCATTTCGCAGGGGCGCTACATAACTGTGTTGTTTTAAAAGAAACACTCTGTATATTATTGCGTTTTTGAATTTCTTGGTCAATATTAGGTAGAGCTTATTAAATGTATATGGTGTTTAAAATTTACCGTTTTCGAGATAATCAGTTGTTTTTGAAAAAAAAAATATTTTTTTTACATGGACCACATGATTCCTGACAACTTTTATTAAAACCATTTTTTAATAAATTTTACAGTTGCAGAGTTACAGAAGAATCTCTCTTAGATGGAACACCCTGTATGTTGTTTTTTTATTTTCTCTACCATATTTCTCTTTTGTTAATAAAAATTTTAAGAATACGAAGATATTTGAAGAATCCTCAATTTATTTACTGTAAAAAAAGGTATATCTGTTCCATATGATGATTTTTCAGTCCAATTTCTTACTACAGTCATCATTTACGGACTACCGACTATTTGGGGTATTCTAATTGTACCGTCATTAAACACTGAAGTAAATAACTTTATAAGCTTATACATTTACAACACACAGGCACTTAACGAACATCCTCTCGTAAACCGATAAAGTCGAACACTAAAACAAAAACGTAACAATACCATACCATCATATCATACCAGGTGTGAAGACAATTTGCAGTTACCCCTCTCAATGGCGATAAGGAATTTCAGCATCATAGCTGTGGCTAGCTTACGCTCCCTTCGGAACCGTTAGGAACATGATGGGATTCTGCTTAAATTTAAACTGTGACAGTAGCATAGTTCATGTCCATGTTTATGTTCGCAAAAAAAAAACAGTAGGTAACATATAATTGAACTTAAAGTTGCACCCTGTATAACTTCATTGTTTCCGTTAGGATATTTAAATTTTCTCATCAGTTATTCTACAGTCATTAAAAAATGTTGCTAATTTCTCAATTCAAATTGAATTACTATACAAATATAACTATCAGGCATACATATAATAAATTTATTTTACAGTTATACAGATTTTTATAGATAAAAACAAAACATTTCTCTTTCTTAACTCACGCAATTTTTTCATTTGCAAACGGAAGCACATAAAATATTGGACTAGAAATTGAAACTCTGTTAACTGAAATAACTCACCACGGTCAGTGCATACGGGGTGTTTTTTCATGCCCGTGTCATAACTTCAAGGGTCATTGAGTTCCGAACTAAAAGGTAATGAAATTAAAAATACTCATATATCACATTTCTTCAAATATCCCTAAAGATATTTGACGTACATTGACGAAACTTGGACTAGTGGTTTAATCAAATATTAGCAAAGATGCAGTGATCTAAAAGTATAAGATTCACAAACATAATTATTAAGAAATTTGTGTATAAAAACCAACCAAATTATTAGCATTTCTTGAATAAACAAAAACTTATACGACGATGACTTTTTTTTCTTCTGATGATTAAATTTTATTTAAAATTGCATTTAGGTAGAGTCTTTTCGCCTAAAACAATCTAAGCAATATGTCTCTAAAGTTATGACAAAATTAAAAAACACCCTGTATATATACACTATAACCCGAAAATATTGAAAAAAAATAAAAAGTGTTTGTTGAAATGCTACAATGCGATCAGAAATGTACGCCAACGAAACAATTCCTTCTATGGAAATGGGAAAGAATACGAAACTAAATAAATTTCACGCACGTCTATTAATTAGACACCGAAGTCAGGGGGGCCACACATCGCTGCTCTCCCTCTTCTGGCCGGTCCAAATTGAGATGTTTCCTCTTGTCTCGAAAAATACGGAAAGGCTACCCCGCCAAACATGATTCAACATCCGCATCGTTGAGAGAACAACTAGATATATTACCCATTAACTCTTGGCTAAAGCTTTTAGAGAAAGAAGACCGATCCCCAAAGACAACCAATAGAAGATAAATTAATAAATAAATACGTCCTAGTGTTTCTGATACCTACTATAATAATAGTGTACCGTCCCTTCGCCCGTGCAAACTTAAAGACTAAAATATTTGCATATTTTAAAACTTTAAAATATCGTACTCGATCTTTAAATAAAAACACGGCACTACTGTTCCCGGAATTACCCCCGAAAACCTTCATAAACAGGGTGTATAGTAAGTCTATGTATAAATTAAGGAGATTCCTTGGACCATATTAGGCCCAAAGTCTTCATTTCATAAATTAGGAGCCTAAAGTTAGACTTCCAAGATAGAGGGTGTTAAAGTTTTTGAAAACAAACTTTTTTTTTTTCAATTATCTCTAAAGTTGTTTTACGTAGATTGATGAAACTTAAATGAATTAAATCGGCAGATTTGTTATTTTCTTAATATGTAGAGTAAACCATTTTTAAGTTATACTTTTTTTCATATTTAATTTAAAATAAATTTCTAATATTTCATGGTTCTTGAATAGTGGGCCTTTCTTGTTATTTGATAAACGTCATACTTAGTTAACAAGTGGATAAATTACCCGATTAAGAAGTTCTTTTTATTTTTTGTGTTCCCAACATAACTTTAAATATTTTACATTTGCTTACATTCAGAAGTATACTACACTCGTGGTCATGATTTTTGTGACACGAACATTTTCGGGTGATTCTTGTAGGATTTCACCTACTCAATTCGAATCTACTCAGATTTTATCTATCACGTAGGGTTTTATTGTTAAAGAAGTTAGAATTTTAAAACACGTTTTATGTTATTCTGAAACTGATATGTGATTCCTAACAAATATTTCCTGCTTAAACCAAATATGTCTTCCACATTTTTCCATCGCGTCAGATTTTAACACAAATCGTAAAAATATCTTATTTTTATGAATATGTTTGTTCATATTACGAATATGTGGATAAACCTAATTTTGTAATTTAATAGACAACAAGGGACAGCAATTTAACCGTTCAAGTTCGAACTTTATAATTTATGCAGTTTCTATAAAAGTATACTTAATTTTGCCATTAAATGAACTAATTTGATGGAAAGTTTTGAAAGACGAACACTTTAAATCAAGCTTAAATCCCCTTGAACTGGCAGGTGGGGAATCATCTGTTTATGAGGTAAAAGAATTTTTAGGTGGTCATAAAGCAAATAACCGGCTACTGATAGAACTACACTACAAAAACAATAAAAATTTAAGGTGTTGCATGTCACTAAAAATTAATTTCCTTCACTCACACTTACATTTCTTCTCTGAAAAATTTTATGCTTTAAGCAAGCAATGAACATGAGGAGCTGCTTCATCAGGAAATCAGCATCATGGAACAGAGGTACAAAGAATGATGGGATGCACGAATGATGGATGACTAACTGCATTGAAATTAAACGCTGTCTTCACAGTAAAAAAAAATGAGAGCGGAAGCAATAAAGATACGGAGTAGTGAATCTAATGAGTGAAATCATTGAGTACATTTTCACTTCATCAAGAAATCAGCACCGTGAAGCAGAGGTACAAAGGAAGATGCAGGAATAATGGGTGAATTTATACGCTGTCTTCACTGCAAAAAAGGTGTCAGTGAAAACAATAAAGGTACTGAGTAAATCCAATGAGTGAAATTATTGAGTACATTTTCACTCAATATATTTTGATAGTTTTACTAATTTGTGATAATATTTGAAATGAAACTGAGTACTTTCTCTCCGTTCGATGAAACGCATAAAAACAATTGAAACAAATTAAAGATAAACATTTTTTTTAATGGAACACTGTATATACAGGTATGGCCAGAAGTACGGAATAAAATTCATATCTTTTGAATGAGTAAATTTTTTTTTAAAACGCCGAAACACGTTAACTGATTTTGATTTTTTCCCATCTTTCGGTTATATGATAATTAATTTTTCTTCTTCTTTTTCTTTCTCTAGGTAGAGTTTCAAATTCTTTATTTTATTCTCTGCAAATTCATGGAGGATAACACCGAAGATAATTAAATTTTATTTCACTTGTTANTTTAGGTGGTCATAAAGCAAATAACCGGCTACTGATAGAACTACACTACAAAAACAATAAAAATTTAAGGTGTTGCATGTCACTAAAAATTAATTTCCTTCACTGACACTTACATTTCTTCCCAGAAAAATTTGATGCTTTAAGCAAGCAATGAACATGAGGAGCTGCTTCATCAGGAAATCAGCATCATGGAACAGAGGTACAAAGGATGATGGGATGCACGAATGATGGATGACTAACTGCATTGAAATTAAACGCTGCCTTCACAGTAAAAAAAAATTTTGAGAGCGGAAGCAATAAAGATACGGAGTGAATCTAATGAGTGAAATCATTGAGTACATTTTCACTCAATATTGAGCATTTTGATAATTTTACTCATTTGTGATAATATCTGCTGTTTCATCAAGAAATTAGCACCGTGGAGCAGAGGTACAAAGGAAAATGAAGGAATAATGGGTGAAATATATATACGCTGTCTTCACTGCAAAAAAAAGGGGTCAATGAAAACAATAAAGGTACTGAGTAAATCCAATGAGTGAAATTATTGAATACATTTTCACTCAATATATTTTGATAGTTTTACTAATTTGTGATAATATTTGAAATGAAACTGAGTACTTTCTCTCACAGGTATGGCCAGAAGTACGGAATAAAATTCATATCTTTTGAATGAGTTAATTTTTTTTAAAACGCCGAAACACGTTAACTGATTTTGATTTTTTCCCATCTTTCGGTTATATGATAATTAATTTTTCTTCAATCCCCTAACCCCCAGCTAGGTAGAGTTTCAAATTCTTTATTTTATTCTCTGCAAATTCATGGAGGATAACACCGAATATAATTAAATTTTATTTCACTTGTTAAGTAGGTGTTTTATACAACCCTAAAAATTTTGCTATTGAAAAAATAAAACTTGTTTATTTGGTATGGCTGGATTCGGTTTTCTATAAGCTTTTCAACGAGCCCCCTCATGCCTTATGTTTCCATATGAAAAAAAAAGTAGGGGTAGCTGGGGGTTAAGGGGTTGAAGAAAAATTAACTATTATATAACCGAAATATGGGAAAAAATCAAAATCACTTTACAAGTATCAGCGTTTTAAAAAAAATTAACTCATTCAAAAGATAAGAATTTTATTCCGTACTTCTAGCCATCCCTGTATATCAACCCGTTAAATAAATTTTGCAAATAAACTCATATTTGATACACTTGTAACTAACTCGGAGTAAATATACTCATTGAGTGACCCCACTCCATCCTACGGTTGTCGTGCGTTGTCTTTGTCTAGTCCCATCATCCCCATCTCGTGGCGTAGTGCTGGACAAGTATCCATTAATCGGTGATTTTAGTGAAAATTATGTTTAAATGCAGTGGTTTAATTTCAATAATTAAAAACAATAATATATCGAGCCTCGATTAACATTTGGTTAACTTGATACCTGTACTTATTTACGTATCTGTAACGTACAATATGAGAATGTAATGTGGTTCAAAACCACTCCAGATATTCATGAAATGGAAACAGTGGCACCTGGTGCGGGAGGGGATCTGGGGCGCCGGCCCCGTTGAAAATTTTCTTACACCGTACAAAATTACTCAATAATAGATAAATTTAAATCATATTAGAGACAAGTCCATCTCTTAATTGATTTTACATACTCAGAATAGAGTTAAAAGTCACTCACTTGGTAGTTAGCAGAAACTAGGATTTGAGTAAAATTCACTCACTTCTGTTACAATAGTTTCACTCATAAAATTTTAGTTGTACTCATACTAGTAGAGTGAAGAGTTCACTCAATCGGGTGCGGACAGAAATTGATACATTATTGAGTGAATTTGAGTGAATTTTTTACAGTGTTGGTTTCCTTTCTTTTTTATATTGTATTGACTTTGGAAGTTGTGATTTAATTAGTTATTAGCTCTTTTTGGGGGTTTAATTTTGGCCAGCAATGTTCAGATGTAAGTATATAAAAAAATTAAATGACATATACCTGTAATACAAAAATGCACCGTGCCACGTAGTTTTTCAATTCAATTTTCATGTTCAGCGGCTGAGAATTAATAAAGACCACTCTATTTCGTTCGTGTTACAGAGAAAAAGTTAAAATTTGTTGACCACTGTTATTATTTGAACAACTACTACGTAATCAGTCGAGATTATTATGTAATCTTGTACAATCTATAGAAGATTTAACTTCCAATAACAATTTAAGGTTGTCCGTATAGAGTAACTAATTTACACCAACACTGTAAACAAATTTCACTCAAATTTCACTCAATTTTATCAATTTCTGTCCACACCCGATTGAGAGAAATTTTGACTCTATTAGTATGAGTACAACTGAGTGAAACTATTGCATTAGAAATGAGTGAGTTTTACTCAAATCCGAGTTACTGCTAACTATCAATTGAGTGACTTTTGACTCTATTCTGAGTATATAAAACCAATTTATAGTTGACTTTTTTTCTAATATGATTAAAATTTAACTATTATTGAGTGATTTTTTACTCAGACTTGGTTTATATTCTTTTTTACGTCACGAGTAAAGGAATTGGTGAACTGATCGGATTAATAGATTGTCATAACCTATATTATACGTTACCAATACATAATTACAGATAACAATTTAACTATCCGTTTATTTAACCAAAATTAATCGAAACTTAATATACAGGGTGTTTCAGTTCGAGTGAATCAAATTTTAACCACAGATAGAACTCGATAAGTAATTAAGAATTGCCTTATAAACCAAGGTTCTATGTCTCACCGTTTTCGCTCTACAGGGCCGTATTGGTCGATTTGATTCAAATCTGGTATGATGTTAATACTTACGAATGTCTATAATTTACAGCAAAATATACAAATTTTTTGTAGGTCAGTGGCGTAGAAACGGGTAGGGTAGCGGGATTTTTTTTGCCCCAACTTCTACGCCAATGACCTAATACTTATTTGGGGTAAATTTTTAGATTCCTTGGACAATTTGGCATAATACTTGTTTGAAATCGGTAAAGTGTCTCGTTCTGCCGAAAATCTCAATAATGTGGGAGGCCGTTCTTCTGATAAAGCATTTAGTTTCGTAATGATAGCAAATACATTTCAAAGTAATATTACTTTAATATTATGTATTAAATTAAAATGGAACGTTTCATGTAAAAATGTTAACAGCAAACAATGAAATATTCTTTTTCTTATTGCTGTATCTTAGATGCTAATAATAGGTAATAGTTTGTAGGTACGGTTTTTACAATTTTAAGTAATAATACAAAACGGTAAATAACAACATAACAAATAACACTAACATAAAACAATATTAAATAACATGTTCAAAATGACCCCCATTGGCTCTTATACATGCTCTGCATCGCCGAACCAACGACTGATAGACATCAAACATAATCCCTTCTGTATTATTTATTGCATCTGCAGCATCGTGGATTCTTTCTCTGAGATCATTTTCATCTTGCGCGACAGTGCGGTAAACAAGCTGTTTTATATGACCCCATACAAAAAAATCAATTGGATTAAGGTCTGGGGATCGCGGTGGCCAATGTATTGGTCCTCTATTTCCTATCCACCTATGTCCATAGTTTTCCGTTAACCATGCACTAACATCTCTTGCATTGTGCGGAGGTGCACCATCCTGTTGGAAATAAACGTATTGTCTTTCATTTAATGGCACCTCGTCTAGAATTTCATGTGTGGAATTCTGTAGCAATTCTAAATATCTTTGCCCATTCAGTATACCATTTATTTCAAAAAGAAATAATTTGTTTCGAAAAATTACTCCCCACATATTAATCTTAAATCTGCGCTGAAAGGCCCTTCTTCTTGTTAAATGGGGATTTTGTAATGACCATTGATGTAAGTTTCTAAAATTATTCAGTCCATTTTTAGGAAAAAGGCTTTCATCGCTCCAAATAATATTTTGTAAAAAGAGTGGATCTTCCGTCAAATTTTGGAGGATCCAGTTGCAAAATTGTAATCGTTGAAGGTTGTCACCTTCTTGTAAATGTTGCACTTGCTGGTAATGATATGGATGTAGCAGCTCTTGATGAAGGACCCTCCATACAGATACGTGGGGTATCTGTAATTCGCGTCCGATTTGTCTCACACTCAATTCAGGAGTATCAACTACCCGTTCGATAATATTTTCCTCGTACTGTTGAATATTACGATATCCTCTACCTTCTTGATTTTTTCTTACTTGCACAGAACCTGTTTGTCGCAGTCTTCTAAAGGTTCTTATAAATACGCCAAAAGAGGGATGACGCCGACGATTTGGAAACATTCTCCGATATTCTCTTTCTGCTTCTCGAGCACGACCATGACAATATCCGTACACAAAAATCATATCAGCGTATTCTTCACTTGAATATTCATCCATATTTTGACAAATGGTAAGTACTGTTGCAAATCTTTATAATTAAATAACAATTCCTGATGACAGATAATGTCATTATTGTTATGTTTTGCATAGCAATCTTTGTGAATACATACTCCCAAAGCGCAGACTTACAATATGAGCCTCACATCAATTGTCAATGAGGGGTGTAATTTTTTTAAACAAATTATATCTAATTTGACATAAATGAAACGTTAAATTAGCAAAAATACTTATAATAGTTTCAGAATAGCATAAATGAAATGTAAAGGAGGTATCATTGAATGTGTACCGCACTGTAGTGCAACATAAAACAGAGCTCAGAAAGGAAACTCACCACACTATAAATGCTATAAAAATAATACACGAAGTGTAGAGACGTATTGTTTAATATTGTTTTCAACCGTAATTTAATAACTGCTAAACTGAACTAAACTTGATTCCTTATCAGAAGAACGGCCTCCCACATTATTGAGATTTTCGGCAGAACGAGACACTTTACCGATTTCAAACAAGTATTATGCCAAATTGTCCAAGGAATCTAAAAATTTACCCCAAATAAGTATTAGGTCATTGGCGTAGAAGTTGGGGCAAAAAAATCCCGCTACCCTACCCGTTTCTACGCCACTGACCTACAAAAAATTTGTAAATTTTGCAGTAAATTATAGACATTCGTAAGTATTAACATCATACCAGATTTGAATCAAATTGTTACAACCATACCAGAGATATCATAAATAATATGATGTAAAAAACCGACCAATACGGCCCTGTAGAGCGAAAACGGTGAGACATAGAACCTTGGTTTATAAGGCAATTCTTAATTACTTATCGAGTTCTATCTGTGGTTAAAATTTGATTCACTCGAACTGAAACACCCTGTATTGTCTTTAATTATTGTAATTAAATCATTGCATTTAAATACAATTTTCACCAGAATAACCAAATAAGTCAATACTTGTCCAGCTCCAAAGCACACCATACGCCACACTGCCATCCACCACGCCACAGTCACGAGATAACCTAATGGGACGGTGGGAACAAACAAAGACAATGCATCTGGATATGGAAGAGGGTGGGATCACTAAGTAATGAAGACATTTATTCTGACAGTACACCACATATGAGTTTACGTGAAGAATTTATTTAAGTAGCGCCTATATTTGAGTGAAAGTAGTTCAAATATACAAATGAATACAATTATCAAAATGTTCAATATCTAGTGAGATTGTACTCAATAATTTCACTCCGAACTTTCATTTACTAACAAAAATAACAAACAACGATGGCCCCAGGATTGAGCCTTGCGGAACCCCTGAATATTGATGGAATTCATCTGATTTAAAGACATGATATTTATATAAACTGGTGTCTATTACTAAGGTATTGTAAATAAATTGTGATCAAGCCGACTTTTTACATTTTTCTCGAAAGTGGTTGAGTTTACAGCCCATGTTACAAGAAGTTTCTCTTGCAATTATAGCAGTCAAACTTCCAGCACACTGACTGTATGCGCGGACCTTTTTGTTGGTCTAATTACGCGAATTCCAAAAAGTTAAATTACTGCCAAAGTTCCTCCCGACATCGACGCGTCCCGATTAATAATTTAACGCCGCCAAAATCGACACACACACAAACGGCCAACTTCCGAACAGACTCCATTCATCCCCTGATACATTCAGACGGGGGCAATGTCAATACCACCCTAACCCCCGAACGCATTCACATCGGCGTCGGCTATGCCCAGGACAAACAATTGATACCGCAATTGTAGACGTCACACGGCCACGTAATGATAAAGAAGGCGTTGAGATAAGTTCGTGGCGGTGGTCAGTTTGGAAATGCACGGTGCAGAACTAAAGTTAGCCGTGATTGTTCCGTTTGTTTCGAGTATCTGAAGCATGGACGAACAATGGCCATTGAAACTGTGTGTGCTCGCGCGGCCGGTGGACACACTGGAACGCCATAATGTCGCCCGCTCGGACCTTGGAAACACAAAGGTAGATATGCGGAGACGCTCGGACCGAGTCGATATATGAGACAATATTGATACGGCGATAGTTCCGAGAGGAACGACTCCGAGTTACCGGCGAGAGAGACCGCCCAATTTTCTCGTCTGGGTTTATATTTAACGATATCAAAACTACCGAAAATAAGAAAAAAATTATACAGGGTGTCCCGTAAAGTATGTTACAAACTTTGGGTGGTGATAGTGCATAAAAAAATATGACTAAAACCTCTAATAAACATAACCTCTTAAACGCACCGTTTTGAAGTTATAGGCCTTAAAAGGTGCAACTACAAAAGTAGTTTTTGTGACGTAACTCTTTGTTGGAAAAAGAAAACATAATGAAATTTTCAGGGACTAGTCAGCTTTAGGAAGCCAATAAATAATGTGGATATTAATAAAATTGAGAAAGCGGAAGGGTGTTTTTTTATCACCCTGTATCCTATTTTTTGCCAAAAAAAATTTTTCTGCAAAGATACAGCAAATATCATAAGATTTTTAGAAAGACCATTGAATTTAGAAATTTTTTTGTCTCTTGCATTTTTTATGTAAAATGATTAGTTTTCTAATAAATTTACAAAATGCAAAGGGAGTTTACTCACCGCTAGGTGTTAAATTTGACGTATTCAAAAAGTAGGCGCCTGTCACTTTTAACATAGTTGACATTTGTTACCATATTTTAATCGTGTCTGTTGACGAATTATTAATTTGTGAGTACAATGGCGGATAACAATCGTTTTACTAATCAAGAATATGCCGAAATGCATTTTATTTATGGATTATGTAATGGAAATGCAACAGCTGCTCGAAGAACATACATAGAACGTTATCCGCAGAGACGTCAGCCGTCTACACAATTATTTACTCGGATTCACAGACGGATTATTGAAACTGGTAGTGTGGTACCCCGTTACATACATTGTGGTAGAATTGCTAGAAGACTACCCGCGCAAGATGAACAAATTTTGAGATCTTTTGAACAAAATCCGGGAGAAAGTGTGCGAAGGGCAGCTAATCAGTTACAGCTTTCCAGAATGTCAGTTTGGCGTGTTTTGAAGGAAAACGGCCTTTATGCCTACCATCTCCAAAAAGTGCAACATTTAATGCCTGAAGATCTTCCCCGACGCCTAGAATTCTGCCGAATAATACTTAACCATCACCAACATAATGTGGAATTTATTAGCTCCATTTTATTTACCGATGAAGCCACCTTTACACGAGATGGTTTACTGAACTTGCACAATGCACATGCATGGTCAGACGAAAATCCTCATGCTACCATTGATAGTCATCACCAACACCGATTCTCAGTCAACGTATGGGCTGGAATAATAGGTGACTATTTGCTCGGGCCTTTCTTTCTACCTCAAAGGCTTGATGCAGTAGAATATTTAAACTTCCTAGAAAACCATCTCCCTGAGTTAATGGAAAATGTTCCTTTAAATTTGAGACAATACATGTGGTACCTCCATGACGGGGCACCTGCGCATTTCAGTGTTCATGTTAGAGAGTATCTACATATGCGGTTTCCTAATCGATGGATTGGAAGAGGATATAATGCACCAATAGCCTGGCCACCGCGATCACCGGACTTGAATCCTGTCGATTTTTATCTTTGGGGACACGCGAAATCTCAAGTTTATGCAACCCCTGTTGATACAGAAGATCAACTTAGACTGCGAATTGTAGAAACCTTTAATTTAATAAGAAATAGTCTATTCATATTCCAAAGAGTCAGATTTAACTTTATAAAGAGACTGACAGCATGTATCGATGCAGAAGGAGGTCAATTTCAACATTTATTATAATAACATATTTTGTTTTAGTTCTGTTTTGGTTACTTAATTAAAAAAATTATTTTGGAAATTGATTGTATTCTTAAAAATTCACTAGGCTTAAGAAATGTATGTAAATAATTCGGAAGCACTCATCTCTCTGCATTTTGTAAATTTACTAGAAAACTAAACATTTTACATAAAAAACACAAGAGACAAAAAAATTTCTAAATTTAATGGTCTTTCTAAAAATCTTATGATACTTGCTGTACCTTTGCAGAAAAATTTTTTTTAGCAAAAAATAGGATACAGGGTGATAAAAAAACACCCTTCTGCTTTCTCGATTTTATTCATATCCGCATTATTTATTGATTTCCTAAAGCTGATTAGCCCCTGAAAATTTCATTAAGTTTTCTTTTTCCAACAAAGAGTTACGTCATAAAAACTACTTTTATAGTTGCACCTTTGAAGGTCTGTAACTTCAAAATGGTGCGTTTAAGAGGTTATGTTTATTAGAGTTTTTAGTCATATTTTTTTATGTACTATCACCACCCAAAGTTTGTAACATACTTTACGGGACACCCTGTATACTACTATTTTAGTCCTACATGCAGTGACAGTCACTAACTAATAAATACATGGTGTCAAGAGCAAAATTGTTTAAAAAATACTCAGACATGTCTACGGGCTAGAATAATGTGTATAACTCATATTAAAACTTTTATAACAAATATACAACTTTAATTTAAAAAAAATAAACCACTAATCTCGATATTCATTATTCAATGAGTTTAACTGGGATGCTCTTAATACACCTTATGCATCTATGAAATAATAGTTATTTATGTACTAAGGGAGATACAGGGATGATTATTATGCCCGCAGGCGACAGGTTGCTTCCGAGGGCCGTTTAGGCCCGCATAAGTCTCCTGTAGTGCATACAATGTTTTATTTTTTGCTTAGACATCTGATTTTATATTTATTTTAAATTTTATAATTAAATGTAAATGAGAATAAAATAGTTATTTACACCATAAAGGAGGTAACTATTATTTACCAGTCGAGGACGATTTTGCGCCCGAGCGAAGCGAAAACTGGCAAGAGAGTCCGAGACTGGTAAATTATACTTAACTGCTGCGTGGTGTATAATAATAAAGATTAGGTTTTATTTTTTGACATTTCTTACTCAATTCATTTTGACATTATTCGAAATCTTGCAAAGTCGCCTTGGTTGTTTGGATTTTGTCGTGTCTAAGTTTATAAACAAAGCTATATAAAAGATGCAATTTTGCTGGTTTTGAAATATTATTTCTAAATGAGTGATTTTCAAATAGTAAGTGCAGCAAATGCTGCCTATTTTTATTGCCCGAGAAGTCGAAAGTCTGCTACGGGCATATAGAAATTTCAAAGAATGGTGCCAGAAAAAAATATTGGTATTTCTAAAATGTCATTGCTAGCATATTTCATGGAGAAGAACTTTAAAGTCACCGGCGAGTTTGTGGAATGAATACTCAATGATTAAGTCAACTATTTTCAAAGAGCAGAATATATCAAAGTACCTCAAGCTGAGAGCATTTTTGAAACGTAAGAATGACGGCTATACACATAAAAAGTCAAACGTTTGTACAAGAGAACGATTTTCTCATTCAGGCACCCGATAACACATGAAGGTAGTGACGGTCTAAGGCATTGCAGGAGCATGCCGTTCTGATAAATTATGCAAACTTACTTTGAACAACGTCAATTTCAAAGATTTCGATGACATTATTGTAGTTACAATTCCAGATTCTAAAAATGGTACGGTACGTTTACAATTACTTCTCGTCTGGATTCTATTTCTCATCTAGAAATTCTCAAGAAGAAATACATATATCAAGATTATATTGAAAATTAAAACTGAAATTTCGCGCTTTTTTATCGCTGTTAAGCAGGTAGATGTTACAACCAACCAGTGCGCAAGAATACCCTTTCTATGATTCCTAATAAGATTGCAAAGTTTTTGAAATTAGAACATCCTGAAACATATACAGGCCATTCATTCCGAAGAACTTCGGCAACGTTACTGGCTAATACAGGAGTTGATGTATTAGCTGTCAAGAGACATGATGGGTGGAAATCAGTCATAATTGCAGACAGTAACAAGAATGCAATAACCAACGCGATTCTTTACAATGACTTCAACTCCATTCTGTTTTGCTTAAAAATTAAAAAAAAGAAGAGCATTTGAGACAAATGACCTTCACAGTACTAAAGACAATAGTTCGACTTATCGTCAGTAAAAATTTGGAATTTTTTTGTCAATTAACAATAAAATTTTGCCTAGCTAAAAGTGAGAGGTATCAATTGTGTAGGCAGAGAACCGTGATTTTTTCAACATTTTCATTAATAACTAAAAAATGGAATAACGAAACTAACTGAAATTTTAGCACACAATAGTAATAGTGAGGCTATAGGTATATGGTGCAAATTTCAAATTTTTTTGCCCCTACGTTTTCATAATATCGGTTTCTAAACTCAGGAATCTATTTCATTTATTTCGATAGTAATTGACACTTATTTTTGAGTCATCCTTTCTTATTAACAAAGGAAAGGGAAAATAGAATTTTACTTGTTTTTATAGAACTTTTATTATTTTAATAAGGAATGTTATATTTATATATTTTTTTAATTATTAAAAAATGTTAAAATGTCTCTATTTGAAGATGATTGTGGAGTAAAATTCTTCGCTTTGTCATCCATATATACTGAGTGGTTAAAAAAAGTATTCAGGGTAACTAACCATTAACCAACAATATACAGGGTGTTTCATAATGATGTGCAAATATTTGAAGGAATTTTAGGGGGGGTACTTCCAATACATTTTTTCGATCTGAGCCCTGAGAAAATACTAAAATCTCAAATTGGCCGAAAAAATTAGAGAAATAAAACCAAAGGGTGCTAATTTCTTTAATTCAGACATAAACCAGAAAAATAAGACTACCAAAAAATACCATTAAACTAGTTGCTAACGTGCACCAAAATTCAAATTTCTAAGTTTAACCGTTTTCGTGAAAAAAAATAAAAGCTAATTTTTTCGGCTCAAATCAAAAAAATATATAGGAAGTACCCCCCTCCTAAAATTATTTTGTAAACACCTCCTTAAAATACTTGCACATCATTATGAAACGCCCTGTATATAATGAGACTGCTGATATTTTTGTATAAAGATGAATAAAACCATAAATGACATTTCTATCTTCTTTTTTTAATGATCTTCTCTATCAAACGTTTCAATAGAACAAAATGAGTAAAAATTGTACGTCGATGAAATGTTAGAATAGATTTATTTTTTGAGAAAAATGTCAAATTCGTATATTTGTAATGAAATGGATACAGTGTATAGAATCTGCTGAGTCTATATTTCCTAAGATGTTTAAAATGTTGTAACAATGGGGTATTATAGTAATTATAGAGCTTTTCATGGCCTTCTGAATTAACGATTTAATTATCCAAAGATAAGTGATAGTGACAAAATGGCGGCCATTGAAAATGTATTTTTCCAGGCGAATTCTTTTATTTTACGCACTGTATAAAAATAGACAACAAAAAAAGGCTTTCACACAGGTCGATAGTTTTTGCCATATAGGGTGTTCAAAATTGGATACGAATAATATAACATTACTATCACTCAGACATAGAAAAGATAGTTAAATAGAAAAAAAAGTTGCTTCATTCAGTATGCATTAATTTCTCGAAGAGAAACTGAAAATATTTTCGAAATACGAAATTTCCAGATAATCTAACTTGCAGGACTTTTCATATAGGTGCATTATTAGTTCCAGTCCAAAGTTTTGTTAGTAGTAAACATTAACAGAAATATCAATCAATTTATCGTCATAATGTCATACATTTTAATGATTTTAAGGAAATATCCACAACACATCATTAGTACGTCCTTCGCTCAAGTGGCATTAAATCTGGTCGGTTAACTAACCATCGCATGATCTCAACAAACTTTTCCCACGAAATAGACCTAATATGCTACGACGAAATACTGAGATTCTCTTTAGAGATATATCACCAGACTTTCTAATATTTTTCTATTGGAGTCTAACGTACGCCAACTTACATTTTAAGCGCACAACTTCTGATATCCCGCTCTTAGTATTTCAAAGGATTAATATTAGGAAAGTATATGTTCTAATAACGAACTTTATATATTAAAACATATTTTAAGTCGTTAAGAACTTCCACTCATAAATTTTATGTCAAAGTTTGATACGTCGGCTTGATTGCTGCTAAATTATTCACATGTTAAGTAGCTCCGTATTACTGAGTTACTGTTTACGTATTTCGATTTTAAGTGGTCTTTTAATCAGTGGGACGGTTTAATTCAATCTGAAAAATTGAAAACGCCACAAGCGGGTTAAGTGTCTTGAAGGAGCCCGGTATTTCCGTATCCTGTGGGATGTGCATCATATATAAATAAATCGACATAAACGTGTTACATAAAATTCAAAGTTGTTTTGGCTACCGATAAAATGCTTTTGTAGGTATATAAAAAATATAATATTCTAATTTTATTTAATTTTTCATTTTAAAAATTGATAGTCAGTCCGGCTCTGTCTTAACATCTTCAAATTTGAGATTAAATATTGATTTTATTAGAAAAAATAAATAATAATAAAACAAGTACGTAATTTGTCACCAGTTTATTGTTGTCAATTTGAAACATGCAGTGAATGTTTATTATTTATTGTTAAGGAATGAAAATGTTAACATTTATTCAAATGCTGTCATTCTAAATTTATTATTTATTCATGGAAAGTGTCACAAGATAATAAATACAACTTGCAGAGTATCTAATGATAGTCACACTCATTGACTACCAATCAGCAAGGAAAAAAATAAAAATAATTTTAATAAGATAACAGAATTAAACTACATAATATGAATAATATTTTTTTTCAGAAATCTAATTAATTTGCTCGAAGTGAGTCCATCTACTTGTATCCTTCTTCTTACCCCATCTGTAACAGCTCCGGAAATTTGGGCAGCAGGTAAAGTTTCAAAGACGGGCAACTAGGTTTTTTTTGGAATAAACTGACGTTGAGTACACTTTCTCCTTTATTGCACCCCAGATATAAAAATCTGGTGGTAACAGATCTGGAGATCTTGGTGGCCCATCCCAGGGTCCTAGACCAGACGTCTAATCCACCTGCCTTCAAACATTTCATTTAATTGGCGGGATACTTCGTTTCCACAATGAGGTGGACTTCCATCTAGCTGATACCAGCAGCTTCTTAGTTGATCTAGGGGTAAACCTTCTAAGAAATCTGTTGCAACGGTTCTCAAAATATGGTTGTATCTTTGCGTATTTACATTGTTTTTAATTACGCAAAATAAGTTGACACTAAACTTATGTTGAAAATTTCTTTCGCGGACGTGGATTTTCTGATGACCAAAATTGTCGATTGTGTCTATTAAAAATTCCTTCGTTACTAAATTTAGACTCATCTATCCAAATGATTTTGCATAAAAACTCTGGATTTAAATAGAATAAGTTAAGATGGTTTAAAACATTCTAAAACAAGCATTAAATTTCTACCACCCTGTATGAAATTAAGTCATTTTGAAATTATGGCAGGGAAGCTTAGAGCTTTAATTATGTCCCCTGTAAATTTTGTAGGTCTACCTTTATTATTGTAAAATACATACCTTTTTGAATTAAACAGTGCTTTTTTAATTTTTTTTTAAAAAAATTAAATGTATCAAAAACGGTTAACTTTAAGAAAAAAAGTTTATATAAAAGTTATACAGAATCAAGAAACCTAAACTACAAAATTAATTTGAAACATACAGGCCTATGAGTAAAAACGGGACACGTTAAAGATTACAATTTTTAAATGGAACACCCTGTATATTTTTATACATATGGATTTCCTAGAAAATTCTATACAGTGCGTCCCAGAAGTAACGCAAAAAATTTATATTTTATTTTGTGTTGAGTTTTCACAAAAACGCTAAAACACTTCAATTAATAAATAGGAATTGTCGTTTTGTCACGTTGCTTAAACCTTTTTTGCGCTATGTTTCATAAACCTATGACGTCATCGACATTTTTTTTAAATAGCACCACCTAATTTTTTAAGCATAAATGGATAGCCCTTTTGAAGGGAAATGCGTCGATATAGGGTTTGGCCTACTTTAGTTTGACAGGAGCGAAAAAAAAGCCAACGATTGGAATGAACATGGTTTGAATTAATAACAAAAATAGGTATCACAAACTTATGCGCGAACAGTGCTATAGCAAAAAATCTGTTTTGGTTGATTGTTGGCACATGTTTTTATGTAGATTGGGTAGGTACACCCGATCACAGTGGCTATGTAGGCATTGTTCTGAAGACGACAGTTAGCGAATGCAATAGTGCCTCATATCATTGTCACAGTTACAAATACCATAACTTTACATTACGATGGTGTTGTGTTTAAATGAGAAACAAAGAACTGAAATCCTAATTATGGTTGAATACGGAGATATAGGATCCGTAGTTATGATGAAATATGTCAATTATTCAATGCCAAGTATCCAGAACAACCAATACCTCCGTGTACAGTATGCAGATTAGTACCCAAATTTGAAGACGCTGGCCATGTTAGAAATGTGTCTAGATCTAGAAGGCCAACGACAGTGACAGAAAATGATAGGCAAAATGTTATGTTTAGCTGTCACTGAAAATCCACACATTGCCATTCGTCGTATCGCCGCAAACGCCAACATATCAGTACATAAAAACGTACCTACAATCAACCAAAACACAAAACATCCCCAAATTTCCATTTTATACTGTGGCACTGTTCTCGCATCAGTTTATGATACCTACTTTTGTTGTTATTTTAAACCATGTCCATTCCAGTCATTGGCTTTTTTTCCGCTCCTGTCAAAGTAAAGTAGGCCAAACCCTATATCGACGTATTTCCCTTCAAAAGGACTATCCATTTATGCTTAAAAAATTTGTTGGTGCTATTTAAAAAAAATGTCGATGACGTCATAGGTTTATGAAACATAGCGCAAAAAAGGTTTAAGCAACGTGACAAAACGACAATTCTAATTTACTAATTGACGTGTTTTAGCGTTTTCGTGAAAACTCAACACAAAATGAAATATGAATTTTTTGCTTTACTTCTGGGACGCACTGTATATATGGCAATATATGTAAACAGTTTATCATTTTATGACCTCGAAGAAGTTGTATTAACTTTCAGCTACTAACACTAGGAACAAAATAATTAGACAGAGTTACAGCCAAATGTTAAACAAAGGCTCCTATATCAGCTAATATCGATATTTTATACAGGGCATTTTTTATAATACGATCAATTTTAGAAAGTTTAAACTTGATTTTCTAAAATTTTTCAAATGGATCACCCTGTGTTTTATTGTTCTATTTCATTCACATATCGGTCCACTTTAACTTTTATTAAGCATGTTCTATATCTAAAATTGTTAGTTTTTTAAGATTTAGCAACATTTCTGAAAAAATTAAATTTTTATTATTTTATAGAAAACCACAAATAAATATTAACTAATAGTATTAACTCAAAATGGAATGATAAATTATGAACTGACAAGTTGACACAATGTGACAGTTTTTTCCAAAGCCATTTCGTGCGACGGAAAATAATAAAAATTAAGTTTTTCCAGAAATGTTGCTATTTCTTAAAAACTAACAACTTTAGGAGTAGAACATACTTAATAAAAGTTGAAGTGGACTGATATGCGAATAAAACAGAATAATAAAATACAGGGTGTTCTATTTGAAAAATTTTAGAAAGTCAACTTTCTTAGAATGATCGTATTATAAAAAATGCCCTGTATAAAAATCGATAATCGCTAATATAGGAGTCTTTACCTAACATTTGCCTATAGCTCTGTTAACTATTTTTGTTCCAAGTGTTAGTAGTTGAAAGTTAATAGAACTTCTTCAAGGTCGTGTTTTTTCCAAAATTCGTAGAATTTTCTACATAACTTGGCAACCCCACACTAAAATGTTATACTCTTTATATCATATCATATAATTTTCTTAGAAATTCACATGTTGAAAAATATACAGGGTGTTCCATTTGAAAAATGTAATATTTGGCGTGTCCCGTTTTTTCTCATCGCCCTGTGTGTTTCAAATTAATTTTGTCTTTTAGGTTTTTTGATTCCGTACAACTTTTATACAAACTTTTTTTCTGTATTATGAATAACAAGAGAGTTATTTTACATTCTCACACTAATGACCCACCCTGTATATTAAAAAAGTGTTTATTTTATATAAATATTCCTAATTAATATAATATGGCAAATCCAAGGGACAGATCACCTAGCACATTTAGTGAACATTTATTACAAAAGCATGTTTCTACTCAATGTGTTTCTGTTAAATAAAATGTCTCAAATTAAATGGTACCTTTCTCTTTAAACGGGTTTATCTCAAAAAATATCTTATTATTTTATGGATATTCAACAAGTATACCTTTTTTTACGTAAAATACCATAAATTTTTATAAAATGATGGAAAATTTGGTGTAGGTATAATGGAACAAAAATTTTTTTTTCTAGAAATTTTGGTGGGGGGTGCTTTGCCCCCGGACCCCCATAATTATTATCGAGGATTTCATATTATCATCCAAAGCAGCTTCAAAAATTATAGATCCAGCCAAAAAATTTTCAAAATTTATTGAAAAATACACAAGTTACAGCAAAAAAACCATTTTTAATTCTCAACTTCAAGAGCTAATAACTCTACAGGGTAAGCCCGGAGGAAAAAATTTTATATGAACTTGTGACATTATTTTCTCATTATCTATCCATATCCGAGAGATTGTCCACCATTTCCGGGACACCCTGTATATTTTTGTATATGTATACATAGGTACACATTTATGAAGCACCGTACATTTATCCTTTTTCACCACAGTTTTGAAATTTTATTGCCATATTTGAACTCTGTACATAATTTTTAAGTAAGTTACGAAGAAGACGTTTAGGATCTTATTCATGGCCTCTGAAATATTAAGTTTGAAATTCCGCTTACGAGACGCTGGCGATAGATACGAAATAGACAAGGAGTTGGTAATGGACCCGTATTATAAATATGTAACGTACACGAGATTCTATCACCTCGTAAACCATTTCGGAAGTTTAAAACTTCGGAGGCGTTCCTCTTCTGTCGGGGCAATGGTAAGAAGTTTACAGCACATCGGGGACGAATTATCAGGACAATATAGCTGAAAAGTCAAATATCTGCTGAATTTTTTAAGTTAATATGCTGAAAATGGTATATTTTCATATTTATGGGCCAATCTAGCCCCGGGTGGAGTTTCTGTAGATTTTTTGTTGCTGCGCTCCCGGAACAGAAAAAGTTGCGAAGATAATGTACCGGGTGGCCGAAATAATTACGTACGCAATAATGGGTGAATTTGAAAAACCCATTAAGAAATAAGAAGAATAGACCTTAAAATTTATTTTCTTTACATTAAAGTAGACACTCGCACAAAATCATTTCTTCAAAAGAATATCGTCCAAATATGCACCATTACGTCAAACATTTTTCAAATCTGGATCATAGATATGTTGATTGTTGCGATAAACTCGACTTTTTAAGTATCTGCAGAGAAAAAAGTCAAGAGGAGACAATTCAGGACTCCTAGGTGGCCATGGTTTTCTTGCAAACATTTCGTTTGCAAAGATTCTTATATGTGTGGAATGTAACGCCGTTTTGTTGAAGCCATATCCTGTTGCTACAGACTTCAAATTCTTGCAAATTCGAAAAAAAATCCCTTAACATTGCTAAGTACCGATTTGAATGTATGGTTATAGCATTGCCTCGACGATTTTGAAAAAAATAGAGTCCAATGATCCCAGAAACTGAAATGACCGATCAAACTGCGATAAATGTAGTAGCTTTTAATGTTTCGATTTAGGATTTTTTTTAAATTTGAGGACCAGATTTTAAAAGTGCCTGCGATGTATAATAATGCCCACCTGAATAATATTTTTTTAAGAAACTGTCAAAAAAGACTTAAAATATAAATAACCTATCCTTTTGTTGTAAAGGTTTATTTCACTCATTTTTTTGTGATTAGCAAGCACTAGATGTTGTTTCGTGTGGCGAATGGTAGATGGCGTTTTACATTCCAGAGATTAATTTGTTAATTTTCATCTAATAATCATAATTTCATTACTTTATTTTTGTATCCCTAGACTATAATAG
Source organism: Anoplophora glabripennis (assembly GCF_000390285.2). NCBI lineage: Eukaryota > Metazoa > Arthropoda > Insecta > Coleoptera > Cerambycidae > Anoplophora > Anoplophora glabripennis. The sequence goes on from NW_019417158.1 coordinate 46,590, forward strand.
AGGCTGTTAGAAGTTTGACTACCTTAATTTTAACAGACGTTAGAATACATTAAAATAAACAAAAAACCTGACATGGGTCCTAAACTCAACCATGTCCAAGAGAAAAATATTAAAATTTCCAACTTAACGTACAAAAGTTCGAATAATTAAGAAATATTAACATAACTGCATGCATAGAATACCATAAATTACAATGTCACTTTTTTTAACTTCTTTATGCTTAATTCTACAAAATACTTAGCGTTGTAATAAATTTAAAATTCGATAAAATTCACATCGAGCAATGTGACAACGGCGCGACGGATTACACGAGGTACTAAGCTGTCCATCATTGCGTAACTCAGTTTATATCTGGAATTGTACCGTGTCTGAGTGTTTTTTGCGTACTAATATTTCCTTTTCTTGAGGTGTTTTCCAGCGAGTGCGTGAATATTGGATTCGAAGGTGTCGTGCGTGAATCGAAAATAGTGATGGACATCTTGAGCATATGTTGTAGTTTGTTTTGTACTTGTGCGTTTAAAAATTACTGAATTTTGCTTTTTGGTAAGTATCTAAATTATTTTTAATACGTATGATTATTTGGATGACGTGAATCTTGGGTATTTTAATGACTTATTTTTCAAATCCATAATTTGATTAAAAGTCAAGTTCCTGTTATAAGAGATTCATAATCGGTCGATAGCCGCACGGTTTAAGGCGTCAGTACTTAAATCGTATGCTTGTACGGAGGATTGGCACCCTCTGTGCAGGTATGGTAGGGTGGAAGAATGTTGGCATGTGAGAGATTGACACCGGTTGGCATTTGACCAACCCCCTTAATTAATGAGGTTTTCCAGGTTTCCCTCATTCCTGCACTGAATGGTGGTTAGGGCCTACCAACATAAGTCGTTCCTGGGCGCAAATGCGACCTGCCTTATAATAATATGCCGCCTCCTCTCCCGTACAAGTCATATTAATCGAGACTCTTGCACAACCAGTGGCAGAGATAAGGGAAATTGATTCGACTATTTTATTTTAAAAAATAATACGGTCCTATGCAAAATAATAATTGATTATATTTTCTGAAAAAGCATACCAATGGGAATAAAAAATGCCTGTTACAATTTGTCGATATCTGTCTTTGTTTTACGGCAGCCAGATACTGTGCGCTAATGGATTTTTTAAATTTCTGTTAGAAATATTGCAGCTAGTTTCAATTAATTAAAATAAATAATAAAGTAGCATCTTTCGAATCGATAATATTATTATTTTACAAGAACTTCAAGAGACACCCTGTATACCTGTTATTCATACTATAAATCGGTAAATTGACATTTAAAGTATCCAACCTGCCCATCACGAGTATTAAACAACCAAATCAGACCATATACATATAACCAATGACTTGTAAAAAGCGCCTCTGCTAACATATACCCACTGCAGTCGTGTGTCAAACGTCAATTTCCGGCGGGGTCGTCAAATTGAATAGTCGCCCTTAAAAAATCCACCCTTAAAATTGTCTATAAACCGCTAAAGTTGTCCCGATAGAATTGGAAGCCTCGATGGTCAGTTCACCGGGATCATCCCCTTTACATATATTGAATTTAAAACAGATTTCGCAGTCGATTGAATCAAATATATGATCGTCGTAAAAAAATATGTCGGGGCAAGGGATTTTTGCGGAATTGAATAATAAAATTAGTGTAGTCGGGGTTGTGTCGCATTTCAAAGCACACAGCGGAAACAAATGTGAGTAACTGATACGAAAGTAATAATATATCAATATAAAATAAATGTAGTTGGAGGTATCAATAAAAAGGAACATAGTTTTTGAATTCCGTTAAATATAAAAATCATTATTTTTTTAATGTAGCAGCAGCGTTACCTATTTTACTTATTTACATATAGCTGTTTATTCAACATTTTACTTAGGAAAGATGAGTTTGAAACTCAAAAAATCGTGTGGAAGTAGGACAGGATATTAGTATTTTATGGTTATGTAAGTAGGTCAAATTTGTGATATTTCTAAGAAGGTTACGTAAAAAACAATGACAAAGTGTCACTTTACCACACAGACACGATTTAGTCTAGCTTAGATATTCAAATTTAGGAGTTTTCGCAACTACCATGATGACAACTAACTGAAAACTGAAATAAATGTAATAAAATGAAACGGTGATATACAGGGGTCATGAATAATGGAGTGAGATCGTAAAAAAATTCTTGTAAAATCCTTATAGTTTCCGAAAAATTAATTATTGAAGTTGTAGTATTATCAACCCTTACATCGTTGGGCTACTGCAGCCTCTAGCGTCATTCGCATTGTACTTTGTACACAATGCGCTCTCTCCGCGTAGCCCCAGGTGATTCTGAATACTGAAATCCGATTCTAGTATTAACGTTTTGGCGATAGTGTTTACATTAGTTTTTCAAGTGTCAAAAATGGCTTACATGTATAGTAACCCGAAGTTGATGGATATCGTTTTAATTTATGGTGAAACAAGGCAACCTTTATGTTAATTCGTAGAAACTGGGTGAAACAGGACCATGTGTTTACAGGTTGGTGGGCAAAATTTTGAACAGTTTTTGTATCATCAGGTCTGTCAAATTGTTTTATTAATTAAAACCAGAAATTAATTTTATTAATTAATGATAAAAATATCGTCAAAATCAGTTGAATTTGATGATATAAAATAGGTGTTTTAAAATTTTATTAATTCCCTCGCTTGAGAAAGAAATTCTTTCAATTTTTTATTACACTTTGCCGCCGTGCTGGTCGCCGACTACTTGTTTTGCCATGCGCAAGATCAGGTTTCAAAATTTTTTTTTGGATAAGTTCGCCTAATTAACATTGGCCGTTTTTTGCGACACGTTGTGGATTCATTTGTTTCTCAAAAATCACTCGTTGATTTTCTGAACCCCAAATGCGACAATTTTGTCAATTAACGAAGCTACCAACATGAAAATGACTCATTGCTGAAGATGACCATCAGCATTCATTTGTTCCATAATCCATTCAATGAACTCTCTTCGCCCTGCATGGTCTATACACACTAAAAAAAATTCACTCAAATTTCACTCAATTTTACTCAACCACACCCGATTGAGTGAAATTTTTACTCTATTAGTATGAGTACAACTCAGTGAAACTATTGCCCCAGAACTGAGTGAGTTTTACTCAAATCCGAGTTACTGCTATCAATTGAGAGACTTTTGACTTTATTCTGAGTATATAAAACCAATTTAGAGTTGACTTTTTCTCTAATATGATTTAAATCTAACTATTATTAAGTCATTTTTACTCAGACTTGGTTTTTAATTAACAAAATTTTTATTTCAAAAATAAATCACTCATAAATGATTAATAGGATATACAGTATTGAAATTAATTCACATCGCGAGATCTCCTCCTGTCCTGGTTGAGACCCGCCAGCTGAGACCCACCGCCGCCAGCTAAGGCCTGTTTTCCTGGCGATCACGCTTTTCCGAAGCATCTAATGGGCCCCTATCAACTGCACTAAGCAATATGTAAGTGTTGCCATCTTCATGGCGTCATTCAAATTACTCGAAATTAATATACGTTTTAAACTCACTCAGTAAAGAGGACATTTACTCTGATTTAGGTACAATTGCATCAAATACGAGTTTACGCGAAGAATTTATTTAAGTAGTACCTAATATTTGAATGGAAGTACTCAGTTTTAGTTTCAATACAATCACAAATGAGTAAAATGATGAAAATGCAAAATATTGAGTGAAAATGTACTCAATAATTTCACTCAATAGATTCACTTCGAACCTTTATTGCTTCCAGTCACACCGATTTTTTTACAGTGTAGGCTTCAGTTCCTCAGTCAGTTGTACTTTGTAAGCATGAAGATGCGGATCTTTCGTGAGAATACGCTGTAGTGAGCTTCTTGAAATGTGAAATTCTTGACCACAGTGCCGAGTTGATGTTCCTGGATGCTCAGCAACACTCTCATGGACCATTTAGGTATTTTGTATTGAACGACTTGTTAAAGGACGGCCAGAGTGTTTGAGATCACTACTTGATCCAGTCCCCCTGATTTTTTTCCAATTCAGTTCACAGTTGATGAAGTTATCACTATTCCGACCATATTTTGTACGAAAATTGCGAATTGTAGTTGCAACCTTTGTTTTTAAAATATTGCTCAACAATCGAAACGCGCTGTTCTTTTGTGTAGCACTGAAACTCTGAAGTTTCTCTTATGACTACTTATTTAAAATACTAATATTATTATTTTATTTTCCATAACAATTTTTATATTGGCCATTTTGAGATTCAGCCTTTCAAAGCAGAATATTGAGCACGTTATTACCTAAAACTACAATATATTTTGTTATGAAATTTTTATATAAAATATTATTTTTGATCTGGTTTTATAATAAATTTAATTTCATTTGATTTGATTTGATTTGATTTGATTTGATTTGATTTGATTTGATTTGATTTGATTTGATTTGATTTGATTTGATTTGATTTGATTGATTTGATTTGATTTGATTTGATTTGATTTGATTTGATTTGATTTGATTTGATTTGATTTGATTTGATTTGATTTGATTTGATTTGATTTGATTTGATTTGATTTGATTTGATTTGATTTGATTTGATTTGATTTGATTTGATTTGATTTGATTTGATTTGATTTGATTTGATTTGATTTGATTTGATTTGATTTGATTTGATTTGATTTGATTTGATTTGATTTGATTTGATTTGATTTGATTTGATTTGATTTGATTTGATTTGATTTGATTTGATTTGATTTGATTTGATTTGATTTGATTTGATTTGATTTGATTTGATTTGATTTGATTTGATTTGATTTGATTTGATTTGATTTGATTTGATTTGATTTGATTTGATTTGATTTGATTTGATTTGATTTGATTTGATTTGATTTGATTTGATTTGATTTGATTTGATTTGATTTGATTTGATTTGATTTGATTTGATTTGATTTGATTTGATTTGATTTGATTTGATTTGATTTGATTTGATTTGATTTGATTTGATTTGATTTGATTTGATTTGATTTGATTTGATTTGATTTGATTTGATTTGATTTGATTTGATTTGATTTGATTTGATTTGATTTGATTTGATTTGATTTGATTTGATTTGATTTGATTTGATTTGATTTGATTTGATTTGATTTGATTTGATTTGATTTGATTTGATTTGATTTGATTTGATTTGATTTGATTTGATTTGATTTGATTTGATTTGATTTGATTTGATTTGATTTGATTTGATTTGATTTGATTTGATTTGATTTGATTTGATTTGATTTGATTTGATTTGATTTGATTTGATTTGATTTGATTTGATTTGATTTGATTTGATTTGATTTGATTTGATTTGATTTGATTTGATTTGATTTGATTTGATTTGATTTGATTTGATTTGATTTGATTTGATTTGATTTGATTTGATTTGATTTGATTTGATTTGATTTGATTTGATTTGATTTGATTTGATTTGATTTGATTTGATTTGATTTGATTTGATTTGATTTGATTTGATTTGATTTGATTTGATTTGATTTGATTTGATTTGATTTGATTTGATTTGATTTGATTTGATTTGATTTGATTTGATTTGATTTGATTTGATTTGATTTGATTTGATTTGATTTGATTTGATTTGATTTGATTTGATTTGATTTGATTTGATTTGATTTGATTTGATTTGATTTGATTTGATTTGATTTGATTTGATTTGATTTGATTTGATTTGATTTGATTTGATTTGATTTGATTTGATTTGATTTGATTTGATTTGATTTGATTTGATTTGATTTGATTTGATTTGATTTGATTTGATTTGATTTGATTTGATTTGATTTGATTTGATTTGATTTGATTTGATTTGATTTGATTTGATTTGATTTGATTTGATTTGATTTGATTTGATTTGATTTGATTTGATTTGATTTGATTTGATTTGATTTGATTTGATTTGATTTGATTTGATTTGATTTGATTTGATTTGATTTGATTTGATTTGATTTGATTTGATTTGATTTGATTTGATTTGATTTGATTTGATTTGATTTGATTTGATTTGATTTGATTTGATTTGATTTGATTTGATTTGATTTGATTTGATTTGATTTGATTTGATTTGATTTGATTTGATTTGATTTGATTTGATTTGATTTGATTTGATTTGATTTGATTTGATTTGATTTGATTTGATTTGATTTGATTTGATTTGATTTGATTTGATTTGATTTGATTTGATTTGATTTGATTTGATTTGATTTGATTTGATTTGATTTGATTTGATTTGATTTGATTTGATTTGATTTGATTTGATTTGATTTGATTTGATTTGATTTGATTTGATTTGATTTGATTTGATTTGATTTGATTTGATTTGATTTGATTTGATTTGATTTGATTTGATTTNTCTTTATATTAACAATTTTATGCTATTTTATTGTTTGCTATATTAATAATTAATTTTTATTTTTGAACTAAAGTTCGGTCAGGTAACTTTTCAATCGTGATTTCTGTTTACATTTTCAATTCATTACAATATACATTGTTGGAATCAGGAAAAGGCAGAAACTTCCAAAATCGAATAATATACAGGGTGTTCCATTTAAAAAACATAAGTTTGGTTCGCATCTTTGAAACGCCTTGTGCAATTTCTATTTTCATAAAATCATTAAACTCGAGGAAACATTCCCTACAACTTTTATCCTAACTATTTTTGTCTAATTGAAAAAATAAAAAAGTTAAGGGGGGTAAAATATTATATGAATAACCCTGTACATTAAATCAAGGACGACTTGTTACTTTTTTGCAAAAACCCATCTAGAATAAGCACAAGTACCTAATACCGATAACATCGTAAATTATTGATTGTAAAAGTTGCCCGTAAATTCTCTATTAGTCGTAAAATGAATTTAGTGCCTCGGTCCCGGGGCTAATAATATATTAATATATTTATTAACTATAAAGCGGCTTTAATTGTTTATGGAACCATTATTGCGTTTATGGACTCAAGACACAAAATTCGCAGACGCAGGTTTTATGCGTTTTCTTATCTCTCTATTAAAGCATTAAGCTTGCAAATATGGCTAAATAATATTCGAACGGCCGGTATACATTCCGAGAAATAGCAACCGATGAAATTTCTCTGCGAAAAATACCAATAACGCGCGGTGTAAATTTAGTTATGGTTTACGACAGCCACTAGTTCTTTATTTGTTTAGATATGATGCTACAAATATTTATAGGTACTCGAGCTCGGATTGATACAGCCACGACTTTTTGTTTTGTTGTTCTTATCTTCGGACTTCTTGTACGGCGATAGCAGATGTTTATGGTTAACTGAATTTAAGTACAGAGCGATTGACTGTAAATGCCACCTACTGTTAACCATGTCATCCTTGGTTTTAAATACCGAGTGTTTCGTAAAAAGATACAGTGGGCTCGGCCATTTTTTGTCCGATTTAAATAAGTACACGTATAAAAAAAAAATTAAAACAAACTTTTAGTGACGTCATTTTATTTTCTTATTCTTCTCAGCAATCCCTTTCATTTGATACCCGTGTCATGGGGATGCATAAAAAATAAGTAACTGGTCCGCCATCTTTGGGAGTCCGCCATATTGGATTTAGAATGACGTCACTTAGCTAACCATGCATTATCATCCAAACTAAACGTATATGTAAAATTAACTGTTTCAAAATTCAATTGCAAGATTTGACCCATACTAACGAGGCAAGTTAAAAAAAAGATTGTAAAAATCTATGATTGGCGAAATGAAATGCTACAAGCAGACACGTACAATGTGCGTCCCAAAGTAAACACAACTTTTTAAAAATAAAAACAACTAAGTTTTTTTGGCAAAACCGATTTATTTTATTCATTTTTGGATCATCAGCCGGGATGTCCTTACAAGCCATTTGGATGGCTCCTACATCCACAAAACGCTTTCCTCTCATCGGCAAATGCATTTTTCCGAAAAGATAAAAGTCGCACGGTGCCAAATCAGGCAAATATGGAGAGTGGTTGACAGTTAAAATACGATTTTTACTCAAAAAATCGGTAAAAAGTGTCTATCTGTGAAATGGAGCATTATCGTGCAACAAACAACTTCCTTCTGTACGATATTCTGGACGAATACGAAGAATACGATGTACCAAACGCTTCAAAACGCCAACATTGAATTGTACACTAACGGTTTGGCGCGGTGGAACAAATTTNTCATCGGCAAATGCATTTTTCCGAAAAGATAAAAGTCGCACGGTGCCAAATCAGGCAAATATGGAGAGTGGTTGACAGTTAAAATACGATTTTTACTCAAAAAATCGGTAAAAAGTGTCTATCTGTGAAATGGAGCATTATCGTGCAACAAACAACTTCCTTCTGCACGATATTCTGAACGAATACGAAGAATACGATGTACCAAACGCTTCAAAACGCCAACATTGAATTGTACACTAACGGTTTGGCGCGGTGGAACAAATTTTTTGTGAACAATGTCCTTGGAATCGTAAAAGCAAATCAACATTGTCTTCACTTTTTGACTTCTCCAATGTTCAATCACAATGTTGTAAAGGGAGGTTTCGTCCTTTTTGGCCTCCCTGATGATATGCATCGAATGTTGAATTCTGAGCAATTTTTGGTAGTCAGTCAACTTGTGCGGAACAAACCGTGCACACGCTTGTCAGTAGCCCAAATGTTCGGACAAAACGCAATAAATTGATGGTTGAATGATTTCCGGGCTAATTGCTACGTCGTCGATTTACAACTCTTGACGTTTCGAGGGACATATCGCTCTCTTCTTCAGAAGTTACTCTTGAAATTGGAGATCTACTAATCTTTCACTATTTATATTTGATCCATGACGTTCCAGTGAGTTGCTTCCACTGATCACTTTCTTCCACATACCTGGCAGATCCACGCCACTATCCTTGTTGAAATTGTTCGGATTCTTATAAATTTCTAATGCTTCTCTGTTTAGTCGGGGCCAAAATCTTTTCTCTCACACCACCATGTTGGTTTCACTCAGACCCACTGTGTGTCCCGTGTCCGCCATATGCTCTGCTATTGCCAATTTTTCCCAGTTGTTACTTTTGAGGTGACTTTTGTGTTCCTTTATCCTCGTGTTGATGTGCCTTCCTGTTTGTCCTACCTAGACCTTTCCGCAAGAGCAAGGAATACTGTACACATCAGGGCCCTGGAGCTGGTGGTTGTTGCAGGTCTTTGGAACCGCTGCTGCCACCTTCTTTACAGTAATGAATACTGTATTGATATTTCTCTTCTTCAAAAGACGCCCGATTTTATCTGTACAACCTTTCACGTAAGGTAGATACGTCGTCCTCTAAGTACTCCCGTTTCTCCATGGACGTATGTCTCCTCCTGATAACTCGTTCGATATTTCTTGTCGTGTAGCCACTCCCTCTCAGGGCCGTGCATAGGTCGGCCAAGTATCTTGGCTCGCTGACGATCCGCGCTCAATGAATCAAGGTATTTATGATCCCCTATTTCTGGACTGGGTGGTGATGGGACTCCGCATTCAGATATCTGTCTGTGTGAGTTGGCTTCCTATAATGTCCTAAAGTGCCATCTGGTTTCCTCTCAACCAAAACGTCCAAGAAGGGAAGGGCGGCATTTTTTTCTACTTCCATTGTGAACTGGATATCTGGATGTATCCCGTTGATGTGATCCAGGAAATCCGCTACGGTGTTGCGTCCGTGGGGCCAGATGATCAAGGTGTCGTCAACATATCGGTACCAGCACCTAGGCTTCAACATTGTAGATTCCAGGGCTTTCTTACCAAAGGTTTCCATGTATATATTGGAAAGGACTAGAGAACACGATGAACCCATTGCTGCTCCCTCCATCTATTCGTAGAATTGGTCCCAGAATGCAAAGAGAAGGTCGATGTTATGCACACTTTTTCCAAATCCATTAGGCTATCATCCTTGTCCTCTGCGATTAGTCTTCGATGCAGTTCCCCCAAGGCTTCGTCGACGGGTACTTTCGTAAATAGGGATGTAACATCAAAGCTCATCTTCTGGTTGGAGTTCAATTCCTCGAATCTTGTCGATAAAGTCTCCGGCGTTTTTGACATGATGCTTCGTCCTCCCTTATCTCCTGTGCGGCGTATCGGGCCAGGGGCTGTGTTGCTGATCCAACTGCACTCACTATCTGCCGAAGAGGGAGATTTGGATTGTGAATCTTTAGCAAGAAGTACAGCTGAGGTGTCCTTGAGTCGGTTTGGATCAAACTCTCGTGAAGATCCTTGAGTTTGTTTGAGAATCGGACTACATAGTGGCTACCTTCTTCTCAACTTTCTTGACTAGGTTGTTTCGGATGTTCTTGTAAATGGGATACTGAAGCTCTTTAAGGACTTGAATCTCCTTCCGGTTCAGGTTGGGACTGGGAGGTTTAGCAGTCCGTAGAATATGTGTTGCGTCGGCTCTCACTTCTTCAGCCACGTCTGCTGGTAGACGTAGGCAAGTGGTCTCCAGAAAACTTATAATTTCCAATAAATTCATGTTTTTGAGATGCTCAATTCCAATTCCATGAATTTAAATTAAGATTTTGGCTGATCTTTGATGAATTCACGCACAGTTAGTTATCATGAAATTTGCTTTGATCACGGAACGCACTTTGTAGTATCAACGCCTGCTTTAACCACATCCAATTAACATTTTTTTTAATACGATATACAGGGTGAATTTTGTTGTACTATTATTATTTCGAGAAAAAAGTTAAGTATAAAAAGTTAAATTTAAAATAAATAATTTTTTAATAGGAAACTTGTTGAGAAAGGCTGATTTACTGAAGCAGTATGCATAACATAGATCAACTATGCAGTGTTGCCGATGTTATACAGAACGCTTAAACTGTAAGTTTTATACGGAATATGATGGAAAAGGTTAAATAAATAAGCAGCGTTTTAGACTATACTTCAGAAAAGAACTTTTAAATATTTTCATAAAATTGGTTATGTCGTCCTACTTTCCTTATTATTTGTTTATCACTATACTATTTCTATATACAAAGTCATTTACATAACATTCTACTACCCTTATCTTTTCTATTTTCGTGCTTAAAAGAAACGATATGGGCTAAAGTTGCAGAGATCTTTGTGATTTCAAAACAGTATTTAGAAACATAATCAAATATTGCATTTCGTATATGCCTACAGGTTCCCATAAGTATATCAGGACTGTAAAGTTATAATATTTATTTTATTTTGAAAAGCAATCAATGATATTATTTTTAAGGACTGAAGGAATGTTGGAGATACAATTTTCGATAAATTTTTCAAACATTTCAGGTGGTATATTCAGCTTAAGATCGAGAATGGTTTGTGGCTTATTTCTGTAAACCAAGGATCTCATATAACCTCACAGGAAAAAGTCCAAGGGGATAAAATCATAGGATCTCGCTGGCCAGTTAGCATTAGCATTTCTAGAAATAACCCGTTAAGAAAACTGTTGTTACAATGAATCAATTGTCTGACGAGATGTGTGACAAGTCGCGCCATCTTGTTGAAAAAGAAGCATTGTTTATGTCAGCAACTGTCAGTAACACCCTCCATTAATAGTAACACGATTTACAACATCGTCCTCAACAAAATAAGGTCCGATCACGCACTGAGTCTAAAACCACACCAAACGGTGACCTTCTGCGGATTAAGAGACACCCGAATCACTTGAGGATTCGCGAAAGCTCGACGCAAATCTTCAGTTCTTGAGTAACATGGACGCTATATGCCTTCAGATGAAGATGGTGACGCAAAATTAGCCATACATCGACTGAGAAAGACCAAATTCTTGGGACGACTGGGAATAGAGAATAAAGATGCACTTAAAAGAATATCACCGTTCGTGATAATAACCAATCGACAAAATGTGAAAAGTACTTCAAATTAATATACCAAAATTGAGTAACGAAGCATAAATTACTGTATCTTTTTTGTCATTATATGTAGTTAGTCGTATACATTGAATGTCAACTACCCACCTCTTAATAAACTGGACGATCTTAGAAATATTCTCAACAACTTGTATAATAGGAAATGTAAATATTACACCTTAAGGGGCTGATATGTAAAGGAAAATAAGATATATCTGTTGGAGTTTATGCATTTCCTCCAAGCGACAGAAAAACTACATAAATCAGGCCGGATCCATTCAGATAAATTCAAAATCTTGATATAAATTATGTTGTTGTCATTGCGATTCGCACTGAATACGAAATATAGCCGTCTATTGCTTTAAAATCCTTAAGACCTTGTCGAATGGCGAACGGGTCCATAAATCTCCTATATATGACTCGAAAAGAATTATAATGTGTCTCTGTGTGTGTTGATATGCTTACGCTGCGCTTGCCAAATCGATAGAGGAAGATCCTGTACGTGGATCAATTTATTAGTACGATTTTATCGTCGCAAGTATGGAATTTTGTTATTAAATAAACACAATTCTTAAATAATACTTGTTAGAAGATTGATTTCGACGCATATCTGAGACATACCTAAAGGAAATATTCCAAAATGAAACAGGAACAAAGTTTTTTTAGTTAATAAATTAAAAAATCTAATTTAAAACAGTTAATTTTGTTTTAAACTGCAAGTTATTTAATTAAAACTGATTAATTTAATTAAAGTTGGCAACTCTGTTCCACCTTTGTTCAGGAGCGTACAAGAAAACTCAATTTGCAAATTTTTTCGAATAATAAAATCATAATCGTATCAAAAATTATTCGCAGACATTTTTTATGTAATCTTTACTCACTATTATTATCAAAATTAGTAGTAGGTACCATTTTTCTCTTGGAAAGTTGTTGGAAAGTTACCAATATCTACGTTCAGGGTTGAATTAAAAAATACTCACTACATGTTAAATGTGTGATGACTCTTGGTCAACTCAAATTACCCTGTATAATCCTACTTATCTCCTAACACTTGTGGTGCACTTGTACCTAAATCAGAGTAAATGTCCTTGTTACTGATTGTGAATGAGTTTAAATGTATATTAATATCAAGTAATTTGAATGGCGCCATGAAGATGGCACTACTTACAAATTGACTCGACCACCTTGATGATCATTTCAAGGTCAAATGTGATTTTTCAAATGGGACCCTATACTTTTTACCTTAGAAATGAAAAGAGAAAATTCACTCCTTGTTTGGTATGGGTCCTAGCATCTCTTTAGACTGACTAGAACCACTGGTTCCCCACCACCAGTTCAAGGTCAAGGTCAATGACACCATCGGATAGCCAGGGAGAAATCCTGAAACTTTTGTATTTAATATTTTTCTCTAAAATGCTCTCCCGCCGAGTTATTCTGCCGTTCCTGTAGTTTGTTAGTTTGACCTTGTGGGGGCTCCAAGATCAAAAGGGAGGGGTCACTCAAGGTCATATCTGAACGTAAAATTTCAGCTCTTTTCATTTCTGGGGTCAAAAGTTTAGGGTTCCATTTGAAAAATCGCATTTGACCTTGAAATGATCGTCAAGGTCAATGTTAAGGTCACCATCAGATAGCCAGGGAGAAATCCTGAAACTTTTGTATTTAACATTTTTCTCTAAAATGCTCTCCCGCCGAGTTATTCTGCCGTTCCTGTACTTTTGCTATACCCTGTATATATTATTGCATTATCGACAAGATAAATTAAAAATAAGTCAAAAATGTTAAGGCTTCCATATACCTAAATCTAACCGTCTTCGAGATAATCGACTTTTTATAAAAATTTTGACAGATGCAAGCGTTTTGAAGATTCCTTATATCGTTCTTTGTTGTGGAAGTTATCACTTGCTTTTCAGAACACATAACATACACTTGCTTGTATTATCAAAATCACCTGAAGAAAATTATACGAAATGAACCATTTTTTACGTTACATTTTGAAAACTTGAAACTAACAAAACTTTCTAAATTCAAATGGAACACCCTAAATACTTTAAAAACTAGTAAATGAAATAATTTCAAATTGGGCACATGTATTTATGTAAACATTGTCCAAAATCTGAGGACTTTTCCTAAAATTTACATGCTCCAGCGGCGGAGACATAGGGCATCAGTGGCTATTTTTCTAAATAAAATAGTACGCCACTGCTTTCAGGGAGAAACTATGACATTTTCGGATTCGTCTTTCATTTATTTACAAATTAGTAATATCTTATGTTTTTTCGAAAAAAAGCCTTATTTTCGAGTAAAATTTAAAAAACCAACTGAAAACTCTTACTTAAATGACTTGACAAGCACTAATCATTCGGTTATTTATTCCAATAAAGAAATTAATAAAATTAGTCATCATTTTAATGATTTTATTTGAGTAAATGCTCAAAAATACCTCCATTTTCACGAACACAGTCCCAGAACATCTTTTTAGTAAAGAATGTAATTTGTTTGAAATTTATTTTTGCTTGAATTTGATGAAAAGCATTATTTATTATTTCTTCTAACTGCTCAGAATGTAAAAGTTACTGTCGCAGCCCACTATGTAATTTTAAAAAGCGTTCATTATATTCGAATATCGAAGTGTGTTATCAGTTTGTTTTTTAAGTTTTACTCGAAAATCAGACCTTTTTGGAAAAAGATAAGAGAGTAGTAATTTGTAGAAAATTGAAAGACGAATACGAAAATGTTACCGTAAATCAGTGGCGTACTATTTTATTTAGAAAAATATCTCACCGATTCCGTGTATCTCCGGTACTGGAGCATTTAAATTTTAGGGCAAAGCCTCAGATTATGGACAATAAATACATGTGCCCAATTTAAAATTATTTCAATAACTAGTTTTTAAATTAAAAATATTTTTGAAGGGAAGGGAATATAGGGTGTTCCGTTTAAAATAAACAAGAAGATGGCTGCTTCCGGTATAACTGAAAGCACCTCCGAAAGCCACAGGGCCCCAATTTTCAAAATTGAAATCGAAGTGATTCTTGAAATATTCTAATGGGCCGTCACCATAAGACAGACTATTTGTACAAAACTCTTGATTGATTCTTGAATTCGTTCAAATCACCCCGTATAATTCTAGTTCCCTTTCAATACACCTAACGAGCGGACAACAAAAAATGGAAAACAAAAGACCACGATATCGTGGCAGAGTTCGATCCTAAGATAATCCAGCCCGTCCGACCGAACGACACCATTAACTAAATGAAGTAATCAAAAACAGAAAGGCCGACGGCCGCCGGGCGATTATTCCGAATGTCCACGGGAAAACGGAGGAGAAGCGGCCACATCGGGGCCGCCCATCGGAACCGACTGCAATGGGCCGATGCGTTAACGGTTAAGGTTTCGGCGGCCGCTGAAGTGTGGCTATTAAGGGGGGCCGTAGATGGCCCGCTCGCCCTCCGATCGCCCGCCGCCGGATCCTCATTATCAGTTGTTCTACGCGTAAAACAGAATTGCCAATTGCTGTGTTTGGCTGCTATTGCTTTGGCCAGCGGCGGAGTTCGGGATGTGGTAGTTCTATTGAATCCAGTAAAATAGCGGACATTTAATTATTGAAAACTGCAATAAAAAATTGATACTGAAATTACAACAATCCAATTAGTCCACAGTACAGGCCCCCTCTGGAAAGTTGATTACCACATACTTTATAACTCCTGAAGAGCATCCTTTTGACGAGTCTACCACATTTTTCCTCTACGACTTTTCTCGATTCCTCCGCTTTTCCACTCGGAAAAGTCCAAAAACATGGCAATTTCCCGGGGTCTTGAAAACTCAAGACCACATCTTTTATTTTTAGCTTAAGTAACTGGAAATTTTGTTGCAAATGCCGATTTAAATTTGTCCGACAGAAATTCCTCCGACATTGACGTGTCTACCGGTCGAAACATGCCAAAATAACAGGGTATTGAAAATCAATTACCACATAGGTAATTTTTAGTAAAATTAATTGTAAATAATTAATTCAGTCAAAAAGTATTGTTGTCCGACAAATTTCAAGCCGCGTTTTTTCAGTCCGACAGCTGGAAATCGGAATTTTCACGGGGTATGAAAAATCGATTACCACATATCTAATTTTCATTTTTTCCACTTTTAAATTTACTGTACAAAATAGTGATATAAGTGTCCGACGATTTAATGTCCGCAAATTATTAAAAAATCAATAAATCAATAAACGTGATGAAATTTAATTTTTTCACTCCAAAAATTTCATATTTATAAATGGTTATTAATTATTATTATGTAAATTATTATTTGTTTCAAATAAATAATTATAATATTGCTTATTTTATGCTTAAAAATTTAAAAGTTATAAACAAATGAAGTTATTTTTGAGGCGATTAATACGATCTTAGTGCATAATGCATTATTTCTAAATAAATTAATATTATACTTGATATAAAAATCCTTTTTTCTCTTTCAAGTTTTCATTCGCGTTTGTTATTTTTCTTTACAAAAATTTTCCTATTTTTCTAAAAGAAAATCCCAAAACTTTTGTGCATAATTTTTTTACACCATACATACTTTTTTGAAATCGTTTAATTCTTTTCTCGATATTTATTTGGCTAAATTGAGCATATAGAGATTTACAATTACAAGAATAAAACGAAAAATATATACAGGGTGTTTCAGAAAGACCTCCCGTAAATAAAGGGGGTGATAGTATGATAAAAAATGAGAATTTTTTGTCTTATGAACTCTATGTCTATCTCCTCTTGTTTTCGAGATACAGAGAGACAAAATAAAATTTTTTAAATAACATTTTTATGAAAATTTCCAAATAGTGCGAAATATTTTTATGAAATTTGGTAGCCCGAGGTTTTTAAGGGTGCCAAATACGCTAGTCTAATTATTTTTTGTATATTTCATAGAAAGCGCTAGTTATGCTACATTCTTATTACAATTTAAGTTATATTTTTTTTAAGGTTAGGTTTTTTACCAGTCGGGCTCTAATTTCTATTGTACAATTTTATTTTCTAAAAATAATGCACTCTTGTTAGAACTTCCTAATGTGGACGATTTTCGAGAAAAAAGGCTTTTAATTAAACTCTTACAATATTACACTATAAAATAAGTGACTTTTCTCAAAGTAAGCTTGAGCTTTGAGAAGAGGAGATAGACATATAGTTCATATGACAAAAAATTCTTATTTTTTGTCGTCCTCACCCCCTGTATTTACGGGAGGTCTTTCTGAAACACCCTGTATTGTATATTTATATGGAATTTTGCTTAATACATGAAAATACCTTATTAGAAATTATAAATACATGTGCACATTTTTTACGAAATTTTTTTCATCATTTTTTGTCGGACTGACGATTTGCGGATATATTTTTGTCGGACATTACAATTTTTGCTTATAAAAAACACTTTTCTATCGTGTGTTATTTTTGTCCGACATGTGGTAATCGATTTTTCATACCCCGTGAAAATTCCGATTTCCAGCTGTCGGACTGAAAAAACGCGGCTTGAAATTTGTCGGACAACAATACTTTTTGACTGAATTAATTATTTACAATTAATTTTACTAAAAATTACCTATGTGGTAATTGATTTTCAATACCCTGTTATTTTGGCATGTTTCGACCGGTAGACACGTCAATGTCGGAGGAATTTCTGTCGGACAAATTTAAATCGGCATTTGCAACAAAATTTCCAGTTACTTAAGCTAAAAATAAAAGATGTGGTCTTGAGTTTTCAAGACCCCGGGAAATTGCCATGTTTTTGGACTTTTCCGAGTGGAAAAGCGGAGGAATCGAGAAAAGTCGCAGAGGAAAAATGTGGTAGACTCGTCAAAACGAAGCTCCTCAGGAGTTATAAAGTATGTGGTAATCAACTTTCCAGAGGGGGCCTGTACTGTGGACTAAATGATTTAAGAAGAGAAAGATCTACTAATCGCGGAAAAACGACAGTCTTTCCAATCTTTGTCTCATCTAATCCTTCCAACCTCTTTAGTCAATGTTTTGCTGTTTGCTAAACGTAAAAGTGTTTTTATCTATGTTCTAATCAAAAGTGTCAGTTTCTTTATACATGGTTATCCAAAAGTCCCTGTACGGCAGAAAAACTTTCGAAGAATGAATTTTGGGAAAAATTGTTTCAGACGAAAGTGTAAGGATCTTTCCCTGGCTATCTGATGGTGACCTTGTATTTGACCTTGACTTTGACTTTCAAGGTCATTTGAATTAAGTTTTTTTAAATGGGAACCCATATTTTTTTATTGCGGATTTGGAAAGAGCAGGAAATTTTACGTCCAAAGATGGTCTTTAGACACCATCAGATAGCCAAGGAAAAATCCTTACAGTTTTGTTTGAAACATTTTTTCCCAAAATGCTTTCTTCGAAAGTTATTCTACCGTACCGGGACTTTTGGATAACTCTGTATAATTTCCAATGTAAATAATTGTTTTTACAAGAGCCTGTGTAATAAAAGCCACCAATAATAAAGCTTGGTAGTGTAACATCATCTTCCACATCACCAGCCCTCATTTTATGAAATTCGTCTCTTCCTTCCCATGTCTCAATGGTTTTATATGCTTTGACGTTTTTAAAAAATAAGCAAGGCATGCATTCCCCGAAAACTCTTTGAATTATTCAAAACACGCCAATCGTTGAACCTTTCTTACAGAAATTCATATTTTCGCCAATAGAAATTAAAGGTGTAGTTTTAGTGACAGCTGTCAGACACTAAGTGTCGCATTCACTGCCCAGACATTAATAGTTATTTACACCATAAAGGCGGTAAGTATTATTTACCATTCGAGGACGATTTTGCGCCCGAGCGGTGCGAGGGCTGGTTACAGAGTCCGCGACTGGTAAATTATATTTAACTGCTGCGTGGTGTATAACATTTTATCTGCTCCCACAGTTCTTTATGGTTCGTAAAGTAAAGATTAGGTTTTATTTTTTGACATTTCTTAATCAATTCATTTTGACATTATTCGAAATCTTGCAAAGTCGCCTAGTCGCCTTGGCTGTTTGGATTTTGTCGTTTCTAAGGTGTTTATAAACAAAGCTATATAAAAGCTACAATTTTACTGGTTTTGAATTATTATTCCTAAATGAGTGATTTTCAAATAGAAAGTGCAGCAAATGCTGCCTGCGAATTTTTATTGCCCGAGAAATCGAAAGTGAACTAGGGACGAGCATATAGAAATTTCAAAGAATGGTGCCAGAACAAAATTACAGGTGTTTCTGAAATGTCACTGCTAGCAATTTCATGGAAAAGTCAAGAACTTTAAAGTCACTGGTGAGTTTGTGGAGTGGATGCTCAATGATTAAGTCAACTATTTTCAATGAGGAGAACGTGGATATATCAAAATACCCCAAGCTGAGAGCATTTTTAAAACGTCTAAACACCTAAAAAGTCAAACGTTTATACAAGAAAACAAGGCAACGATTTTCTCGTTGAGGCAGCCGATAACACATATTTGCTAATGAAGGTAGTGACAGTCTTAAGCATTCTGATGAGTTACACGAACTTTCAATTTCAAAAATTTCAATGACATTGTAGTTACAATTCCAGATTCTAAAAATGATGTGTCACGTACTTTTACAATTACTTCTCGTCTGGATTCTGTTTCTCACCTAGAAATTCTCAAGAAATATATCAAGATTAGATTGAAAATTAAAACTCAAATTTCACTCTTTTGTATGCGCTATCAAGCAGGTAGATGTTACAACCAACCAGTCGGCAAGAATACCCTTTCTATGATTCCTAATAACATTGCACATTGTTTTTGGAACTAGAACATCCTGAAACATATACGGGCCATTCCTTCCGAAGAACATCGGCAACGTTACTGGCTAATACAGGAGTTGAGATATTAGCAATCAAGAGACACGGTGGGTGGAAATCAGCCACAAATGCAGAAAGTTATATTGCTGACAGTTTAAGGAACAAAAATGAAATAGCGAACAGGATTCTTTACAATGACACTTCAACTCCAGGTTCTAGTAGTACGTCGCATCATGCTGTTTTAGTGGATCAGTCAGATAATATTGAGTCCCCGGTGACTGAAGTTGTGATTTGACCGCTCCAAATCATTTTGAGAAAAATGTGACAATTAGTAAACGCGAGAGGAATATTTATCCAGATTTTATAAATGTTACTAAAGGTAATAACTGTACAATTAGTATAAATATTCATTCATAATAATTAATAAAATGTAATGTTCCTAAAATATTTCTATTTATTTGTTCATAAAATATGCATTTATAACTCGAAATCGCTTTTTTCCCTAGGGAGGTAAGTTACCTCACTTACCTCCCGTTGTCTACAGCAACTTCCACTTCTACGGTAAAATCCACTTACCTCCTTAAAAACAATGTATTTAATAGTCTATTTACTATAGTGGAAGCAGATAAAATCATTTTTACTGCCGCTAAACTAAAAATTAAAATTTGTTAGTTCGAAATTGATAAACGTGAGTTTTCCATTGTTTCTTATTTTAGAAATAAGAAAGAGTCCAATTTTCTCACAATATTTTTATTTAAAAAAAGACTACCAGTTTCGAGGTCAAACTTTATACCTCATCTTCAGGTCTTACAAGGATATCACAATTACAGGAATATTCAACCATATTACTATCCAAAACATTTTTGGATTTTGTCAACAAGATAAATTCCACTTTTTTAAAACAAATTTCGAAGAACAAATACGAACAACGTTACAAACAGATTTGATAATACCTGTTTGTAACGTTGTTTGTATTTGGTTTTTAAAATTTGTTTTAAAAAAAGTGGAATTTATCTTGTTGACAAAATCCCAATATGTTTTGGATAGTAATATGGTTGTATATTCCTGTAATTGTGATATCCTGAAGATGAGGTGTAAAGTTTGACCTCGAAACCGGTAGTCTTTTTTAAAAATAAAAGGATTTTGAGAAAATTAGACCCTTTCTTATTTCTAAAATAAGTTAAAATTTGTTCTTTAACAAAAATAATTTTATTTATTGTAAACATTTATAGTGAAATTTATAAAAACATCTGTGTTTTCTCTGTATCTCTACCAACAAAAAAATATGGCCAAAAAGCAAAAAATATTTAGGTTTTTAGCGACTTCTATATTTTTAATAAAAGATAAGCTCAAACAGCCTGTAAGAGATATCCATTGTCCTGTTTGATTTGAAACATTTACTTCGTCTATGTAGGTTGAAGTGTTTTCACTAGTAGATGGTTTATGAGCTATTGAATCCTCCAAAGTGGTTTAATTATTTAAAAAATCGCTTCCAGCACTTGACGTACTTGCTGTTGGGAATTTTTTTGCTAACAACTGATTTACGAGTTATGGACTCCTCAATGTAGCCTTCAGCATCTTTAAAGTTGTGATATCAGCTCCCTAATTTATTAATAGTGTAGCTGAAATTTTATGGAATCAATATTCGATATATTCGCGGGCATGCTTCAATTTGAGAAAAGAAGCAACTTGTTTTGGCATTTTCCCAAATGTATGAATTCCTATTAATTGGTTATGTGCTTCACCATTTGCATATTTAAAAAATATAAATGTTACTATCTATTTCTATAGGTCTTGCGGTACTATATTTTCGATATATGTCTAAATATTCGTTTACAATAAAGGATCTTTTTTTCTTTGTTTCTGTAGTTGGCAGAGTGATCAGCAATCTATTTCCCATATCTTCAATATCTCCAATTTTTAGTTGAGGTAATTCATTACAACGACACGCCCCAGATATGGCAAAAATCATTGCCACCTAAAATAATAGTAGTCAATATTCTTCGTTTACAAAAATATTTTGTTTATATTTACCTTAGTACCTAAATATATCAGGGGTCTCAATTTTTTAATTTGTTCATTTTCTAAAACGCATGATTTTTTAGCACTATACAGGGTGTTTTCACTTTAAATTTGGAAAATGCAGGAATGTATTCCCTATCCAAAATTAAGTGTAGTTTGCTCTATAATTTTTTTTTATGAAAGCCTTTGTTTTGGAGATACAGGGCGTTGAAGTTAAAAAAAAATAAACANGTGTTTTTAGCGACTTCTATATTTTTAATAAAAAATAAGCTCAAACAGTCTGTAAGAGATATCCATTGTCCTGTTTGATTTGAAACATTTACTTCGACTATGTAGGTTGAAGTGTTTTCACTAGTAGATGGTTTACAAAAATATTTTGTTTATAATTACCTTAGTACCTAATTACATCAGTGGCCTCGATTAGAATTTTTTTTAATTTGTTCATTTTCTAAAACGCGTTATTTTTTAGCACTATATATTCGATTGCCATTTCAAGAATGCTTTTAATTTTAGATACTTTCCAATATCGATGTTGTTGTAGACATTCAAAGTAGTTCTGAGAATCGCATATATTGACCATAATGAAGAAGATTTCATACTTTTGCTTAATTCAGAAAAATATACCTATAGTACATTTTCTGAAAAAGACATAATGCTATTCTCAGCCTGGTAATCAGTAAATTTTTTATATGTTTGCTGATATATGGTCTTCGATTTTTCTGGTAATAAATTACACTCTACTTGCTTTGCTGATTCAATAATTTCTGGCGGAGTTAATGTGAGTTCTTCCATAGTTATTTTTTATGGATTTAAATAGGAACAATATGGCGATTACTGTGTTATTTATTTAATAACGCTCGTCTCATAGCAACCACATACGACCTGATGACATTATTATTATTTATGAAAAAAGTATCATACAATTTTAATAATATAAAATATATAGTTTTGTTTGCTATTCTGATAAAATTAAAATTGTTCGGCGAAAAAATTTTTTGTTTATCTCGGCAGCAAAGTAGATTTAACGAACTGGCTGCTTTAATAGACTCGGCTGCGCCTCGTCTATTAAACACCAACCGCGCATTAAATCTTATCCTTTACTGCCTAGTTTAAACAAATAACTATTTAAGTTGA
Source organism: Anoplophora glabripennis (assembly GCF_000390285.2). Taxonomy (NCBI): domain Eukaryota; kingdom Metazoa; phylum Arthropoda; class Insecta; order Coleoptera; family Cerambycidae; genus Anoplophora; species Anoplophora glabripennis. Next base: position 69,423 of record NW_019417158.1, read on the forward strand.
CGGCTAGATTGCTTAAAATTTTTAATAACAATGTATCGCTTTAGTCATGACAATCAAATACCTAATGCCATCTGTCAAAGTGACAAGTTACAAACCTTCAAACTTTGTCAGCGACAACAAGCGACCCCGCCGCCACTGGCGAGGTCCTTGGTCCTTTCCTGGCCGGCAGGACCTTCTTGTGTATCCTGGACCCCCCCGACTTTGCCCCTCCCGATGATTCGGTACCGTTTAATGCCCGGTCGTTCGCACAGGACTCCTCAATGTCTATCCTTAAATAAATTGGAACCGTTTGCGGTCGACACGGTTTATTGAGAAATAGAAAGGAGTTTGGCCGGAGCTTGTTGGGCATATATTGACTGTAAAATTGTATTACATTCGGTCTGGGGTACGGATTAAATCGCGCTTTGTTCGTCGTCGGAGCGATATTTTTATTTAAAAAAAAAAAACAGAGTGTCCGACAGATGTCATTTTTTAGCGAAATGAATACTCAACTGTTAAATATTACGACCTAAAGGATAGTAGTATATCTGTTTTACAAGTATATTAATGAATTTTTGATAAAATAAATTCTCCAATAAATTAGAATAATTTCTATTATTTTCAGTTTCCTGACCAATATATTGATACCAAGAAATTTACAATTTTTGTGTAACATATTGAAATATAATTTCAGTGTGTGTGTATGTTGATTTTACTTTTAACTTTTTAATTAAGCTGTACATTGTTCCATACAAACCTCTACTATCTTTTATGTCTTACCTTGTACTCGTACTTTCTTATCCCTGGCCAGCTGCTGGTAGACACTTGTTACACATCAGACAGTATCAGAAAAGCTCAGGAGTCGGTTCTATATTTACCCACAAACTAGTACAATGCAATACACTTTGGAATGAATAGAGAGTTTGAAATTCAATAAAGTGTTTATTCAAAAATTTGTTATATGACTTTATACTTGAAAACTTAATAAACTCAAATTAGGAATACCTTTTTACATGTAATAATTTTCCCACAACAAAGAATATTTTAATAACAAAATATTTTTCGGCTCAGCTTACAAACAATATAAGGAATAATTATAAAAAATATTAACTATTAACTAACTTATTTGATCTATGTAATACCGAGTACGTCTCCTTATATTATTTGTTGCCTATTAGACAGGGGCATCTCTTATATTTACACAGGAAGGAAAATAATTCAAACTAAAGTAAAATGGCTGTTCATTTGACAGATTTTGTCAGAGTTCGTGAAAATAGTGAAATATTTAAGTTACAAGTGATTGGATTATGCTTATTTCTGTACAGGTAAGTCCTGTGGTTTATTATTTATACTTCGCAAATTTTGTATGCGATAGAAAGCATTATTTATTGGTGATAGCTAGCAATATTATAGTGCACTGTGTTTTAGGTACCTGATACGTTGTAAATTTCGAAGTTTTCTTTGCTGGAAACTACGTAGAGGCCTTGCAGACTATTTATGGGGCCACTGAAAACTGCTTTGGAACTACTTTATACTGCTGGTAGCTGGGATTTTCATGGGATGACAAAATAACTTTATCTGGACTCTGGCAAACTATGGATTCAACTGGTGAGTGTTTAATTTTCTTTCTTGGACTGTTTTTTCTTGCTTTATTTTTGCAAAACCCAAGCCAACCCGTAACCAATCAATAATTTGTTTGTTTTTCTCATCCTTCCTGATTATTCTGTCCCTAGCTTTACTTAAGGTCCATACACAGAATTTTTCAGTCTTTGGATGTCCTTTTCAATCATTTTTTCACAACACTACTTATAACTAACACATTTTTAAGAAATGTCCTTTTATTTTTATATACAATTCTATAAATTAATTAATAAAATATTCTTTATTTTATGTTTTTTAGGTCATCTCCGGGTATTCTTACAAAGCCACCTTTAGCTTTGACATNTTATTTGATCTATGTAATACCGAGTACGTCTCCTTATATTATTTGTTGCTTATAAGACAGGGGCATCTCTTATATCTACACAGGAACGAAAATAATTCAGACTAAAGTAAAATGGCTGTTCATTTGACAGATTTTGTCAGAGTTCGAGAAAATAGTGAAATATTTAAGTTACAAGTGATTGGATTATGCTTATTTCTGTACAGGTAAATCCTGTGGTTTATTGTTTATAATTTGCAAAATTTTTTATGCGATTGAAAGCATTATTTATTTATGATAGCTAGCAATATTATAGTGCACTGTGTTTTAGGTACCTGATACGTTGTAAATTTCGAAGTTTTCTTTGCTGGAAGCTACATAGAGGCCTTGCAGACTATTTATGGGGCCACTGAAAACTGCTTTGGAACTAGGTACTTTATACTGCTGGTGGCGGAAAATTTTCATGGGATGACAAAATAACTTTCGCTGGACTCTGGCAAACTATGGATTCAACTGGTGAGTGTTTAATTTTCATTCCTGGACTGTTTCTTCTTGCTTTATTTTTCGGGAGCCGCCTCTCCACGCTGTACATCTTGCAAAACCCAAGCCGTAACCAATCAATAATTTCTTTGTTTTTCTCATCCTTCCTGATTATTCTGTCCCTAGCTTTGCTGAAGGTCTATACACAGAATTTTTCAGTCTTTGGATGTCCTTTTCAATCACTTTTTCACAACACTACTTATAACTAACACATTTTTAACAAATGTCCTTTTATTTTTATATACAATTCTATACATTAATTAATAAAATATTCTTTATTTTATGTTTTTTAGGTTATCTCCGGGTATTCTTACAAAGCCACCTTTAGCTTTGACATTTCTGAAATTTATTATAAAATTTTACAGTTGATGAAAATTGTCGTGTTATGGTTTATGTTGGATTGAGTTATCTTCTTTAAGTTTACTCGTCTTCCAACGATATGTATACCAGATTAGTCTATAGACTTTAAACTTTCATTCGATATAAGTCACTCTAGGTTTAGATTCGTTTTTCTCTATGTAACGCAAAATAAAATTTTTGTGTTTTTAATCCACTCTGTACAAAGGAACTGAAGTTCGTTATAGTGATTCGTATTTTCTAAACAAGCAAAAACATTTATCAAAAATGCTTTTTTTCGTATCTTTCACTTTTTGGTACATTTGTCCTTTTGTAAACTCAATCCGTGGACATACTGTATATATGTATAAATACAATGTGTAACAACTGTACATTTATATTGCAGCATTATTATCGACGTCCTGTATAAAAGGGGCCAATAGAAAACAATATCGGAATTCGCAAAATACCTTCCTCCGCAGCGCAGATAAAAAATTAATGGAAATACGCCCTATCAATTTCTAACTTAAAACGACGTCTGGGGTTTCTCAGTATAAAACTCACATAAATTCAGGGATTACCGATTGACAGAGCATACAGAACTCAGTTGATCCCATAAAATATCCAGTTGACAGAGGGAGAATAAGAATAGTCGATATCTCATCCGGATTCTATATTTTTAAGCCCTTATTTGTATTTGAGCTGTGTAGCCGCCGACTTAAGGTTGGCCTTTCCTTTGGAAAATCTACCGAGAATGTAAATACGTCTGACTCCCGTTTTACCAACCGGAGAATGATGGGTCACGTGAAATTGAGATGGAAAAAATTATACAAAAGTTTCTACAGATCTTGACATTCAGGTTATCAATAAAATAATAACCAGATACAGAAATCGTTTAACCTGATTTTTATTTAATCTAAATTATAATTTTTATTATTCAAAAACAAATTTAATGTTAAATTAAAAATATTGTTAATTATTGTTGCTTTTTTGCAATTATTAATTGAGAAAAATATATTGTTATAACAACATTTAACAATGTTATTAGAAATGAATCACGCGCTACAAACATTCTACTTATAACAAGAGCGTAGCATTGTCAAACTAGGAACAAAACTGGCAATATTAATAATAAATTATTATTTATGTAGTCAAGGCGAAGTCAAGGCGAGTTTGCAAATTCGGTAGAAACATATTGCTACCGTGTTACATATAACATTTTTTCGTCTACTATTATTCTAAGTTAATCTTTTCTTTCTACCTGAAAGATGATTTACTGTTTGATACTTAAAACTTAGAGTTAAAACACAAATTTATGGATGCCTAAACAGAAAAAAATCATCAAAATTTACGTACAGTGTAAAAAATCGGTGTGAATGAAAGCAATGAAGGTTCGGAGTGAACCTATTGAGTGAAATTATTGAGTACATTTTCACTCAAATTGGACATTTTGATAATTTTACTCATTTGTGATTATATTTAAACTAAAACAGTACTTTCACTCAAATATAGGTACTCCTTAAATAAATTCTTCAAATAAACTCAATTATAGTTAAATTTAAATCATATTAGAGAAAACTTCAACTCTAAATTGGTTTTGCATACTCAGAATAGAGTCTCAACTGATAGTTAGCAGAAACTCGTATTTGAGTAAAACTCACTCATTTCTGATGCAATAGTTTCACTCAGTTGTACTTATCCTAATAGAGTGAAAATTTCACTCAATCGGGTGAGGACAGAAATTGTTACATTATTGAGTAAAATTGAGTAAAATTTGAATGAATTTCTTTTACATTGTATGCATTCTAAACAAACAATTTTTTTTAAATTTACGCATCTTTCGAATTTTCGAAGTCGCTCGCGAAGCCAGAGGTCTGCTGCAACATTACTTACATAACGTAGCGTTTGTCAAATCAGTCCTGTAAGCCGGTTGAAGAAGCGAAATATTCACGGATGTTTTGAATTCATCCACCAGAGCTGTCTACATAGCCAAAAAACGTTCCAGATATGCCAAGCCCAAGCAAACGATGTTCATAAAGCTCCATCACCATCAAGCACAACAACCAATGGACTGAGATTGCTGAAACCAGAAGCCAAACCACTTCTGACAATAGGTCAAGATTCTCCCAGAGGAAACAGTAATCGAGTGATGTCAACAGTGCGCGAAATTCGAAAATCCGTGTTAGAAATTTGCAATTATCAGCACATGTGATCGAACGTCGACCCTGATCAAGTGCATTTCTTTAACCACAGCAATGTTCTTGGTTAGGACAAAAAATACGATTCTCAGCTTTCGTCAGCTTTATATTATATGCTTTGTCACTGCATGTAATCAATATAAATATTGTAACAGCAGTAATCGAAGAAATAATACAAATCCTTTGTAAGTTGTATTGGAATTAGCAATTTTTCCTGTGTAGCGTAAGATTTCAAGCATCTGCTTCTTATCAATGTTTGGAGCATCATATGGGTATATATTTGATGGCTATTCAATATCACCGGTGCCGTACATTTCTACCAACAACAAAACCGTGCATTATTTATTTCTCCCTTATAAAAATCGTCGCCTCACAACGGCTTATTGCAAAGAAGCGCGAGTGAATGGGTGCAGAACCCGTCGCGAAAATAATATCCTTTGCTATATTCGAAGTATCATTATTCTTTCTTTGATAAACGTCACTGACGATGTTCAACTCGCACTTTTAATTTGACTAATGGATCCCAAGATTGGTGATTATTCTCCAATTCGTACGTTCCGACCAGACAAAAACACCGAACGGTGAAAAACTGTAAAAGATGAGCCGGGCTGTCGGGTCGGGTTTCGCGAAGCCATTTTTACACAGCAAATTGTTTTCCTCTCAGTTCGACCGAAACCGATCGAGTATTGCGACATTAAAAAATTCGCAAAGAGTACGTCTACGATTATATTATTTAAAACTATTGAATTCAATTTTCGTAATGCACGCTAGCAGTTTTGAAAAAAGTATCGTGTTTTGTCGATAGATCAATAAAAAATATATGTATCCCGCATAATTCTTACAGATGAAATAACATTCACCCGTGACGGCATAACTAATAGGTACCTACTCGGAACTCTCAGGTATGGTTAGACGAAAATCCTCACGCAATACTCGAAAGTAATTTTCAGCATAGGCTAACTATCAATTAAGTGACCTTTGACTCCATTCTGAGCATATAAAACCAATTTAGAGTTGACTTTTTCTCTAATATGATTTCAATTTAACTATTATTGAGTCATTTTTTATTCAGATTTGGTTTATATTCTTCTTAAATTTTAATTTACACAAAAATGAAAACGAAACAGAGTCATTTTCAGGAACTGCGTCAAGATTGTAGAAAAAGGCTCAGACCCGTCGATTTTAGATTAAAGGGGGACATTCTTTGCTGGTATTTTTGACTCCGCCACTTTCACCCCCAAGCAAGGGTAAGCATCACCCCAAAATATTTAAATGGCATTGGGGGTTGAGTAATATTTCTTTTGAAAGCTCTTACAATTCTCTTTACAACAGACTTTAAATTTTATAATTCCGCCCAATACTTATTAAGAATTTTGATTTTAAAGTTGAAACTTATGTACAAACAATTAGTAACGGTAAAAATGTCAGTCATTCGAGTTAAGTACGCCAATGGTATAAATTTAGTATTTCTTGCGTTACATTGGTTTTTGGCGATTTGTTATCACTTTCGTAAAAAAAAACACAATTGTAAAAAACAGAAATGAATGCTATACACACACAATGAACGTAAAATTAGTGGATTCCAAATTATTTTCTAGTATTATTTGGAAGCGTTGGTTGGTAGTTTATTTAATTGTGTTTTTGAAAATTAAACACTATGGTTTATTCCATTGCGGAAAGGGTAGATATCATTTCGCTTTACTTTATGAACAATAAATGTGCGAATAGAACAGCTCAGCTATTTAATGAACAACATCAAGATCGACATGTCAGGAGGAAGTATGTTCTAGAGTTAGTAAAAAAATTTCAAGAGACAGGGAACGTAGCCAATAAAAAACGAGAAATTGAAAAACCTATAGTTAATGAAGCTAGTGAAGTTGCAGTTTTGGGACAAGTTCATCTTGATCCTACATTAAGTACGAGGCAGCTGGCATCTGTGTCTGGGATCAATCGAACTAGCATACAAACCATTTTGAAGAAGAATAAATTCCATCCATACAAAATACATTTAGTCCAGGAACTTCATGAGGATGATTATGACCGCCGTTTGCAATTTTGCGAAATAATGAGTGAGCGAGCAGGGAACGATCCACAGTTCCTTTTTAACATCTGTTTTTCTGATGAATGCAGTTTTTTCTTGAACGGGACGGTAAATCGTCACAATTGCCGCTATTGGTCCGATTCAAACCCAAGAGTTTTTCACGAGGTGCATACACAGCAACCGGAAAAATTAAATGTATGGGCTGGAATTTTCGGTGACCGGCTGGTGGGTCCTTTTTTTCTACCTGGTAATTTGACTGGCCAAATGTATTTGCAATTACTGGAAGACGCTATTGACCCTGCCTTGACTGATATTATTGAAAATGTTCCAGAGTATGATGAAGATCATTTGATTTTTCAACAGGACGGTGCTCCTCCGCATTATGCGTTAATTGTCCGTCAGTATTTGGACCAACGTTTTCTACGGAATTGGATTGGGAGAAGAGGCAGCATTGAGTGGCCTCCACGATCACCGGATTTATCGCCCCTTGATTTCTTTTTGTGGGGATACCTAAAAAGTAAAATCTATAAAACACAGCCAGCGTCGCTGCAAGATTTGCGTCAAAGAATCGTCGACGAATGCCGTCGAATCACGGAAATGCTTCAGAATGTGCGTGAACCTTTCGAACAAAACATAATTTAAATTTTAAAATGTAAATTTTGTTCAAAGTATTGGGCGAAATTATAAATTTTAAAATCTGTTGTAAAGAGAATTGTAAGAACTAAAAGAAATATTACTCAACCCCCAATGCCATTTAAATATTTTGGGGTGATGCTTGGGGGTGAAAATGTGAGTCAAAAATACCAGCAAAGAATGTCCCCCTTTAATCCAAAATCGACGGGTCTGAGCGTTTTTCTACGATCTTGATGCAGCTCCTGAAAATAGCTCTGTTTCGTTCTCATTTGGCCACCCTGTATAAGATTGTATTAAAGTCATAAACTACTGAGCTGCCATAGTGGGTTCTACACAGATTTGTCTTAGAGACATAATTTTATGTCTCGATTAAAGGAATAGCAAAAATTTACAATTTTTTTCGTTGATTTCCTTACGTTCACTCAAAAACTGCTGAAGCTAAAAAATTTTAAACTCCAGATCCGAAAACTAGACACGTGAAGCTTCAATTTGTTTTTTACTCTCCAAGTTACAGCTCATTGAAAATCACCGAAAATTTTGTATTTTTTTTAATATCCCTTAATTCCTATGCCTAGTGTACCACACTATGCGGAACACTCCGAAGCTACACATCGTGGATCGCGAAAGGGCCACCATTCGGGATTCCCCGCACGAACCGCGGGCTATCAATGCTCGGTATCTATCTATGAGAGTTACGTTCGGTGGTGTTCGCGCGCTCTCTTCCGCAATCGCCGACAGTCATCTCTCCCCGTGACTTACTGCGGCCCGCGCCCGGTCACATATCCGCAATTTTTCCGTCCGCGCCGTCACATGTCGTAATGTTCAGCAATTTGTAGCCGGGCTCTTCAGTGCAATAAAGATATTACCGGGCGCGCAGTAAGAATAACACATTCGGAATTGCACGTTACATCTATAATGCGCCCGGCGAGATGGCAATGATTTTATTGTTAGCATATGTGCGACGATGTGTGCCGCTGCCGCGGCTGCCGCCCTGACGTATACCGCGGCCGTGCCGCAGAGGGGATTGCCGGGATGTATCGCTCTATTATCGCCACGTCAGCTCGTGCGAGCCAGTGGTCACTTGATTTTTGTCCGCATACTTAATAAAACATGGAATAAGTCATTATTGTGTCGTTTTATTGCTTTCTGAATCCCTGAAATGTACAACAGAGATCTAAAGTACATTTTAATCCTCAGTTAAAAAAATTACTCTATAAATTTCGCTTCACTTTCGAATACGAGGTACGAATCCGCCTGTAACTTATCTACGCGAGAGAAGCCTAGCAAAAGTAGTTGCTGATAATCGAGGGCACTTATCCCTTTGACGTAAAAGACGCTGAACGGAAGTCGAAATTTTCGACTGGGTTTCGAAAACTTCCTCTCCCATTAACTAGAGCCACTGTAGACCACATCCTGCCGAAACAGAAACTGCAGAAAAACCGCCACAGTTTCGAATTTTGGGAAACAAAAAGTTTCGAAAATCGAAAGGAAGCTGAGCAATTAATACACCACCCCACCGAACAAATGATACTAGCACGAATCGAGCAAATTCCAAAAATCCGAAAAATCCTGAGAGGCAAAAACTCCAGCGAAGATCGCTGCAAGACTTCTGCGGAGTCACCATATGACGTGTTCGAACGTCGACTCTGGTCCCTTACAATTAAACACATTTAATACTCGTGGGTGTTACAAATTAGTAGGTCAAGCAGTTAACCATATATTCTATGGACTAAAATAATGGGTCTGTTCTTATGTCACTTTTCATTTTCACTATTTTCAAAATACAGGGTGTCAAAATTAAGATTAAAAAAAATGATTTTTATTGATAACTCCGGTGATTATAGAGATATTTATTTGAAATTTAGCACATATATTGAACTTAAGTCGGCACACTTTCTGTGTAATTTTGGTTTAAAATATCAAAGCGTCGACGGAGGAGGATTGCTGTCCCAGGGACCCCATATTTTTTTGAGTACGCCTATGCTTTCAAATATTTTTTTTAGATAAAACGGCATTCTATTTTTTGACTCTTGTAAGATTTTGATTTGAGGCTCGGTTTACAAGATATTGTAACTTTTTTGGATATGCGACATCAATTTAGTCATCGTTAAACTTTAATAAAAAAATGTGGAAATTCCATCTGAAATTTTAGAAAAAGCTAATGCTGCTACTACAGGCATCATTCCGGAGAAATCAAAATCTATATACAACAAAGAAATGAAGGAATTTCAAGATTGGAAAATCAAATAAGGGGTGAAAGACGTAAATGAAGATGTCTTGTTGGCTTATTTTATCAATTTAAGTGAAAAATTAGCTCCATCCTCATTGTGGACTAAATATTTCAGGTTGAAGTTAACTTTGAGAGTTTACAAGAACATTGAAATTTTCAAATTCGGAAGACTAGTGGCATTTCTAAAGTCTAAGCACAAACATTTTCAACCAAAAAAATCCAAGGTCTTAGAAGGAAAACAAATCGAACAATTTTTGGGTGAAGTCCTAGACGAAGATCATTTTATGAATAAGATAGGTTCTACTGAATAGTTTAACTGAGTTATAATTATTAAATTTGTTGTTTTTTAGGAGTTTTTGGCACTTGCCGTTGCGAGAAATTGACCCATCTAAACATAGATAATATAGAGGACAATAGAGGCAATATATCCACATCAAGATTGTAAATACTAAAACGAACAAACCAAGAAGCTTCGCTGTATTAAATGAAGGATTTTGTGTTAATCCAATTGAATTAATTAGAAAATATTCTAAGCTAAGGCCTCAAAATATGCAGCATAAAAGGTTCTTTTGCAATTTTCAGAAGGAAAAATGCACACGTCAATGTGTTGATATTGATAAGTTATCAAAAACTCTTAATGTTGTTGCGCGATTTTTGGGTTTGACAGATTCTAATTTATATACAGGGCATGGCTTGCGTCGCGCATCTGCAACTCTGTGGGCCAATGCTGGAGGGGATATTACAACACTCAAACGCCACGGTGGATAAAAGTCATCTACCGTGACGGAAGGTTATATAGAAGAGTAAATTTCCAGCAAATTGATATTGCTAAAAAGATACAAGGGGTGCAGACTCCTGAAGCAAGCACAAGCAAAGGGGCAACCTGTTCTATAAATTTACCACAATCCAAAATGATTTCAATAATCCTTTGGCATCAAATTACGGATTTACCAAAAATGTTAATGTTAATATTAATAAGTAGGTAGATCGTAAGTTTGTACAATTTTAGGTTATTTGTTGACTTATTTGACCACATTATTCCTTTAATACCAAAGAAATTATAATATCATTATACAGGGTGTTTCATAATATATGCGCAGGACTTCAGGATGTGATAGCTCGTGCAAAAATTTGAAAAAAAGTTTGTATTAACTTACCCTCTAAAATGCACAATTTTCGAGATACAGGATGAGGAAATTGTAAAAAAAAATTCGTTTTTTGCGAATATCTCCGGAACCGTTTATAGTACAGAAAACAGCTTTTGTAAGCATTTACTACTCATAATAAGCTAAGTTCTGTGCGAGAAAAATTTTTTTTCAGTCATAATTGGTGAAGATTTTGAAGGGGAAGTGGGTGTTTTTCTCCCCAACTTCTACGCCACTGGAAAAAGTATGGTTTTGAGACGCCCATTTGAACCGCTAATATTTTCTACATAAAAAAAGTACTCTTGGTCATAAGCTCTAAAGTTGACCGTTTTCGAGAAAAATCTACTTATATGTTTTTTTACTAATTGAACAAAATTTATTTAATCGTTAGAACAACAAAACCAAACGTTAACTTCATAGTTGCAAAATTAAAAAAAAACAAATCGTACACAGTTAAATTAAATGTTGGAAATGTCCTCCGTTAACTTCAATGCACGCAGCAATTCTTCGACGCATTGACTGTCTAACACGCAAGAAAATTTCCGGAGTGTTCCGAATTATGTCGCAAGATGCAACAATGCGTTCTCTTAATTGATCAACATTTTNATCCAATTGAATTAATTAGAAAATATTCTAAGCTAAGGCCTCAAAATATGCAGCATAAAAGGTTCTTTTGCAATTTTCAGAAGGAAAAATGCACACGTCAATGTGTTGATATTGATAAGTTATCAAAAACTCTTAATGTTGTTGCGTGATTTTTGGGTTTGACAGATTCTAATTTATATACAGGGCATGGCTTGCGTCGCGCATCTGCAACTCTGTTGGCCGATGCTGGAGGGGATATTGCAACACTCAAACGCCACGATGGATAAAAGTCATCTACCGTGACGGAAGGTTATATAGAAGAGTCAATTTCCAGCAAAATTGATTTTGCTAAAAAGATACAAGGAGTGCAGACTCCTGAAGCAAGCACAGGCAAAGGGGCAACCTGTTCTATAAATTTACCACAATCACAAAATGATTTCAATAATTTTTGGCATCAAATTACGGCTTTACCATAAATGTTAATGTTAATATATATTAATAAATAGGTAGTTCGTAAGTTTGTACCATTTTAGGTTATTTGTTGACTTATTACTGTTTCAAATTGGTTTTCTGATAAAAACTAGAAAAATAAACCAAACATTTGTCTTTTTATGATTTCTATAAGTCACTAGTGGGTTATAAGTCATAACTTACAGGTGACTTATGACTTATAACTCACTAGTGACTTATAGGCCACGTTATTCCTTTAATACCAAAGAAATTATAGTATCATTATACAGGGTGTTTCATAATTGGATGTCAATATTGAAGGGTGTTAATCTGTGCGTGATTTTAAGACAAAAAGTTCATATAAACATAGGTCCATTTTCGCTTTATTTTTGATATACAGGGTGATGAATATCTGTTTGTAAAATTGTTTTTTTTTTAATAACTCCGAAACTAAATTAGATAGTTTTATAAAACTTAGTATGTGTAAATTAAGTGCAGAGACACATCTTTTGCATAATAAACGAATTTTCATTTTTAACCAGTTGCGTCCCAATTAACTTCAACCTCATTATTTTGAATGAAAAAAATTATACGCCACTGCATTTTTGAAAAACAAAAATTATTGTATAAATGGTGCTTTATTTTGTAATAAAAAAGATCTCTTGAGTTTTTTTCTTATCTTGCACTGTTTTTTAGTAAAAAAATAAAGAACAACATACTAACCCACATTGAGCCAAACAGAAAGCATGATATAAAGATTACCTAGTAGGCTGTGGTTGTTGATTACTGTTGTGATTTATTAATTTTGACAGTTCAGTTCATTCAACTCAATTTTGATACTTAAAATACCTGTACAGTGTTATTTGATAATGGTTGAGTTTACTAATCAAGAGTTGGCAGACATTCATTACATGTATGGCTTGGCTGATGGCAGAGCGCCAGAGGCTAAACGATTATATCAAGAGCGTTTCCCGAATAGAGTCACACCAGATAGACGAACATTCTCAAACATACATAGAACGTTGGCTGAAACAGGTACTTTTAAGCCAAATAATCAATTAAAAGGTGCCCATCGGACTACTAGAACTCCAGAAGTTGAAGAAGCAGTTTTAAATTCAATTGATGAAAATCCTAATATTAGCACTAGACAAATTGGAAATAACTTGAATATCTCGCACATTCTAGTTTGGAGAATTCTTCACGATTTTCTGTTATACCCGTATCATATTCAACGGGTCCAAGCCTTACTTCCTCGAGATTTTCCTTTGCGAATCAACTTTTGTCAATGGTTTTTGGAGAAAATTGCGCAAAATCCCTTGTTTGACTGTGAAATAATGTTTACAGACGAAGCTAACTTCTCTAGAAACGCTATAAGAAATTTCCATAACAATCATGTTTGGGCCGAAGAAAACCCGCATGCAATTGTGAACTTTAACAATCAAGAACAATTTTCCGTGAATGTTTGGGTTGGAATTGTTGAAAATCACTTAATTGGACCTTTTTTTCTGCCACAAAGGCTAGACGGCCGTACATATCGTCGGTTTCTAGAGGAGGATTTGCCCGTATTACTTGAAGAAGTGCCACTTTTAACTAGAAATAGAATGTGGTTCATGCATGATGGTGCACCAGCTCATTTCCATCGAGAAGCAAGAGAATATTTAAATCGCACATTTCATGACCGATGGGTAGGCCGTGGTGGACCCCAACAATGGCCCCCCAGGTCCCCAGATTTGAATAGTGCGGACTTCTTCTTATGGGGGCATCTGAAAACTCTGGTTTACAACACTCCGGTTAACACTGTAGAAGACCTGAGGAATCGCATAAGAGCTTCCTGTGATGTAATAAGGAACACTGACAACATTTTTCAAAGAGTCCGCACTAATATGAGAAGAAGAGCTGAAGCATGTATCCTTGCAGGTGGAGGGCATTTTCAACAACTGATGTAATTGTTTGTTTTTTTCGTTTCACAAAATTGTTATTTGTTGATCGTCAATCGTAATTATTAATAATATTATACAATAATGTGTATAAGTTATCTAGTAAAAGAATTATTTCCATAAAATGTGTAAAAAGTACTTCATTCCACGTACAGATAATTATTGTTGTTCTTTATTTTTTTACTAAAAAACAGTGCAAGATAAGAAAAAAACTCAAGAGATCTTTTTTATTACAAAATAAAGCACCATTTATACAATAATTTTTGTTTTTCAAAAATGCAGTGGCGTATCATTTTTTTCATTCAAAATAATGAGGTTGAAGTTAATTGGGACGCCACTGGTTAAAAATGAAAATTCGTTTATTATGCAAAAGACGTGTCTCTGCACCTAGTTTACACATACTAAGTTTTATAAAACTATCTAATTTAGTTTCGGAGTTATTAAAAAAAAACAATTTTACAAACAGATATTCATCACCCTGTATATCAAAAATAAAGCGAAAACGGACCTATGTTTATATGAACTTTTTGTCTTAAAATCACGCACAGATTAACACCCTTCAATATTGACATCCAATTATGAAACACCCTGTATACAGTGTTGGATAATAGTTATTTATGGTACTAGTTAGTGTGTTATGGTATATATGTCACGCTGGGAATTGTTTAGGTTAATTTTCCTAAGTGATTTATATGACGTAACACACGAGTGCTATACAAAATTTTATCCAACACTTTCATAGAATTTCGTTTTAATAATAAATAAAAGTAACTCAAAATATCAAGTTGTCAATGTTCGAAAAAGTAATTTAACGAAATGAATGTATTTTTAAATATTATACAAAGGATGCGAGTGTCAATCTAAATTGTGTCTGTAACAAAGGGTTTCATAACTCACTATTGACTTATGACTTATAACTCACTAGTGAGTTATAGACCACATTGGTGCGGCGGTAGCCGAAGCGGCCAAGGCTTGCCTATTGAGGCGAACCAGGGCTGTGCGGCAGAACCGTAGTGGGTTCGAATCCCGCACGCGGCAGGAAAATTCGAATGAATTTTCCTGTCGTACCCATGGATGTTTGTGATTATTAAGGTGGAGGGTAGTGTAAGTTAGTAGGCAAAAAGGGCCAAGCATGGCCTAATTGCTAGTAAGCTGCATGACCTTTATTAGGCCACATTATTCCTTTAAAACCAAAGAAATTATAGTTAAGAGTTGGATAAAACGAATTATAATATAGTATATTATAGTATATAGTACAGTATAGTATTGTAATGAACCTGTTTTATTTTTGATTTTTATTAGGTCTGAATTTAAAAAAATTTCTTTTTATTTCGGATTGTTTTACCCCGGCGGCGAGAATTACTGATTTTTATACATATATATCAAATATCCGCTTGCGGGTCCGACCGGCCGATACCCCACTCTGACAAGCCGTTAGTCACGTGGAGGTCCCACCACGACTGGTGTCAATCCGGTGGGGATTTGGGCAACAAAAGCCCTCGACATTCCCCGAAACCGGCAGTTCAGATCCAGAACTCAATACCGATCAGACGTCCACCGCCAGCAAGAACTCTCCACCAAAGCCAGCCAGGAATAGCCAGTGAACCCAGTAAGAATTATTTTCCTTTATTATTATCCGTTCCAACCGGGTACAAGTCCGAAAAGATTTGTACGCTTTAAGTGTGGAATTACTGTGGGCCCGAGAAGAATATTCTTGGTAACCCACACACAAATTCCACCGTCCGTCTCAACCCGCACGACAGTGCAATCGTTGGATTCGGCGTGTTAAACCCAATCCTGACGAAGCCGTCGTGTTTACTACAGCGTTGCTTGGTGTCCCGCACCTTGATGTACGCTGGGTAATAGGGGATATGTGAACCAAGACCTAGAGGTTCGGCGTGCCCACCCAATCTCCGGGTCGTTCCATATAGTATACGTACGCTTCTCCCTGGTCGGCGTGTATACCCATCAGACCGAGAAGCGTTGTATACAGAGAGTCCGACACCATCGGCCACCAGGACGTATAAAGCTTAAAGGCTAGTACGAATTGTAAGGCGAGATACTTCGGATCCCGTTTCACCATCCTTTCTTTCCGCCTTGCACCGCTTGGGCTTTCTTCGCTGGTTATTGCTATCGCTTACCGCTTACCGCATTCCGCTTACTAATTTTGCATTGCTTGCTAGGCCATTATACCGATATTTGACCGCCCGCCTGTTTAAAATAAGTCCGAAATAATTCCGAATAAATTTTGGTTTATTTTCAGAATCAGCGGGGACCAGTAAAAAACGTCTATAAATATTTTAATCAGACCGTCTAAAATCACCTTTTCCTTTGTACATAAAAACCGTCTACGATTGTAGAGTAATAAATATTTTATTTCGATCCCGTTTGCAAATATTTATTTCTTTTCTAAGGTGATAAGTAAAATGGTAAAAAACCCAGAGTCATAACTTTTTAATTTTGTCTCTTTCACACTGAATTTGTATATAATTATTGTTAAGAAACTTGTAAATAATTTCAGTCGTTTAGTAGTGGGTAGGAATAAAAATTGACACTATATGTATTTGTAATAAGTATTAATATTTTCCCTGTGTGAATAAATCTAGTAAAACTTAATAGGTTTATTTCTTTCACCGTCGAGGTAAAACGATAACATTCCGAACCAGCAAAAACGCTGATATCGTTTTGTAGAGCTCCCGTTAAATTTCATATTTAAAATAAAACTACACTGAGAAAACTACTCTCTGCCGTACTCTCTGCCGTTTTCTCCTAAAGTAAATTCATTTGACCCCTGGAATTTATTTTCTTCACTGTAGCTACCTGTGCACTTTACTCTAAACCGAGGGTAAGGGATACGTGGAGTTTCCCCCACGTCAAATTTAGGGAAACTGGCGCCCGAGATTAAAACCGAATATATAAGTTATTAACTAACATTACCGTTTAGAGTCCAGTCCGTGGAATAGAAGACCTTTCCGAAAAATTATGTGTTGTATCTCACAAATATCAAATCAGCTGTTATAGCTATGAGCTAAAGTGTATTTTTCAGTTTTGAGGGACTAAACGTACTCTACTTTTAAGATATGCACATTGCCTATCCTTCTCAACCTGATATAATTGAATTTGATTAATTAATGGTACAAAACACACCACAGTACTAAAGTATATTTTTAAATCTCCGAAATTAACCTCACTGATTCCACAAAACAGCTCTTCAAAACACCACCCCAATTCCATATTCAAATTATGCATAAAAAAACGGGCGAAAACTCCGACGCCACGTCCCGAAACGCCCGAATCGCGCCCACCAAAAACACAAATTGAAAACAATTAGCGGATTTCCAATTCAAACGGCCCCGGCTATTGGCAAAATCAAAAGGCTCAATAACAGATCCGGGGCGTACGGTGACGCACAGCCGACCAGATCGAAGGGTGGCCGGATCCGAACGCCGCCACCGATGACGAACCAGGCGTTCGATCGCGGACTCGCACATGCGAGCTTTTACCGCAAAACCGATGTTCGGTTAATATGTTTAACACCTAACGTGGTGTTATTTGCACACCGAAACGGGAGTGCAAATGAGAAGGGCGGCCGGAGGTTGGCAATACTGATAGATGTGTCTACATTGGTCATACCTGCAATTGATATTGCGGCGAGGGGATTTTCCCGGCGAAAACGCCGGGGATCCCCCGACGGGGCGGAATTGGGTTTGTAATGGTTCGGTGTTTGATGTCGGATTAGGGACTCGGACGTTCGTTATCTGCTTTGCAATAGTTATAAATGCGAGGCATTGATCACAATTGTATATTCTTTATTATTAGCTGTTGTAGATTAAGACTAGAAATTGAAACCCCATATATTCTAACACAGTACCACAATGTTCGTGTAGATGTCGCTATACAGAGTACGTTTGTGGTAAAAATTGTACTACTGTACGCTGTGAATTTTGTGTTTGTTGCAAATTGTATCTGTACTGAGCGAAGTTAAAAGATATTAAAATTTACTTCCATTTCATTGAAATTACTTTCCATTTTCTTACATTTTCGACCGACACGATCTGTCAATTCAGCGACGTCCGTACTTTCCATGTGTGCTTGCTGTTGTATTTATTTGTGTTCGTCGACTGTGTTTCTATTTGAATTTATCGTTAATCTTCTAATCAATGTTTTTCAACGCTAATCATCTGTTAACTGTTAGTTTTGTGGTAAAGATGCAAATATTGATGGTTTGTTCTGTATAAAATAATGGAACTGTTTCAGTTAGAAAATGGTTTTTGCGTTAGAAGACGATAAATTTATTGTAGAAGCCTACTTTCGGAGTGGTCAACGAGATGAAAATAGATGGAATTATTCAATCAATTCATGTTTTTTTCAATTCCAGGGAGAGTTAAATCATGAAGCCGCAGATTGCAACATTTTTGCTCAGCATGTTCGACGTTTGGTGAAACAATATTAAATAAAAGTAATACATCCGTAAGCATCTGTAGTTGCCAACTGCGTGCTCTAAACAAACTCCATTAAATATAGAACAAAATTAAATAAAACTTAAGTACCATTTCTAGAGAAAATATTGAAATTGATCCCCATTAGCGCTGATACAGGCATGGCACCGACACACCCAATTTTGGCGAATATTTTCCCAAATTCCAGGTATTCCCCTAATTGTGTCAGCAGCTTCAAGTATACAGTTTCGAAATTCTTCCACCGTAGCAATTGCAGTATTGTAAACCAATGACTTCAAGAGACTCTAAAGATAAAAGTCCATTGGAGTTAGATCGGGTGACCGAAGTGGCCACGGCACGGACCAAAGCATCCAATCCATCGCTGAGGAAACATTTCATTCAAAAGTGTCGTTACTTCTCGAGTAATGTGTGGATTAGCCCCTTCTTGAAGATAAAACATGTGTGCCCGAACTTGTAATGCCACATCATCCAATAATTCAGGCAACCGGTTTCCCAAAATCCAGCATATGTTGGTCCATTTAGTCGTCCTTCAAAGAAATAGGGACCTACAAGTACACCGCCTATTATGCCAGCCCAAGCATTTACCGAGAACCGATGTTCAAAATGAGTTTCCCTAATTGCGCGAGAATTTTCATCGACCCATATGTGTATATTATGGAAATTTAATTGCACAATTGTTACTTTCAACAATATGGGGCAGTTCCTAAGAGAATTTTATGACGATCACCTTTATTAGTCGAGGCTTATGGCCTCCAAAATCTCCGGACTTCAACACTCTTACATTATTATTATCTCTTTGGAACATTAAAATATTCCATATATGTAAACTGTTTACACACAGTGGATCAACTAAAGGATGTCATAACAAATAAATCAGCTAATATTACAAAAGATTAATTACATAATATACTTAACAATTTAAGAAGACAAGTAGAGACAAAATGTTCTTCAATATTAAAACTACATATTCACATTATTTTACTATAAACCAATAAACAAATTATTTTTAATTTTCTTATAGGTAACATGTTCTTTTTATGTTAGAATTTAAGAAATTTTAAATCGATTTTTTATTCGCATATCTAAATGAGAAAAGTAAACGTAAATTCATTTAAAAATTGTTGCTTTTACTTTGAAGTGCGCATAAAAAACAAGATAGATAAATACATTCAAGTTTAAAGAGATATTTAAAATTTTATGATGAAGATTTGAATGATGAAAAAAATATTTCTAGAATGTATAGCATTTTAAAATTTTACAATGTGTCACAAAAAAAAACCTAAATTGAAACTGCTGTAATTTTAACAGAAACTATCATTTGTCCAATTAATTTGAAATTCCTGGAAAATTTTGTTTATTTATGAAAAAAATAATATCTGAAAATTCCCGAAAACTTTCTCTATGAGCGAAAGGGAAACGCCTCCGATATTCTGCTGCAACGTATTTCCCATTTTGTAATCATTCTCTATATAAAACCACCATTTCCTCATATTCAAAATTCGCAAAATTAACCATTACTCGTAAAATCGACAAGCGAAACAATCCGAAATAAACTGCGGGTTGTATTGCAATCTGCACACTTTCTGCATATCCCCTCTTCATATGTATGACCTGATTTCCAAATTTGCGGGAAAATAATAGCGAAGATGCAATTAACGGTGATAGATTTGAATATTTTATTATTATTTATGTGGTTCTGATGTGCCAACGCTATTTCCCTTCAATGCTCTAACGCTTTGTGGTCTGTCTTCGCGTCCCGGTCAGAAAAAAGTGAAGGCGCCGAATTATAGGAAATTAAATGGTAATTTACTTATCTTTTAGAAGGTCGAGAAAAAATTTGGTCTTTATTAGGTCTAGTATGTGGTTACAATTAATGACATTATGACCGAATCACTCTGTATATAAACAATCGTGGGTTGAAAAATTACAAAAAAATTATTGTTAACATCTGTTGTATGTGTAATACGAAATTACACCATCTTCTTTTCAGTATGAGACAAAATTTTTCCGCCCGAAGATGCACCTCCTGCGATTTTTCAGGGTTATTAGCAAGAGACAAGGTACATCTGTGTGCCTGCTCTATTAATTAATTTGTCTTTAAACGCAGATCAGACGCGATTACTTCGTTTTATCTGAAAGGAATGGCTCCGTCTATAGATACGCCATATTCAATTAAAAGGAAGGGGCTTTGAAGTCATGGTGGCTTATTTTCCGAGCGAATGTGTCTTGTAAATCTCGAAGGAAATAATTTGAATGGTAATAAGGGATTCGAATAGAGATTTTACAGATATGAATGTAAGCGCTCCTCCTGTATGCTCATGCCAGCCGACTGATCTTTCTCGGGAATCATTGATTTCGGCTCGGATAACGTATAATTAATATTTATTATTAATTCGGAGGTGGGCGGGCGCGTCGTTGACTTGAAGACGGGATTTTCGCAGCAAAAAAATTGACTTTCATTACGCCGAGATATAAGTCTATATTTTAACTTAGATACGACTTAAAAATCGGCAAAAAAAGACTTTTAATTAACAAAGAAACATGTTTCATAAACCAATTACAAGACAAATTAAATAAATACCTACTAAAGTATAGAAACCTTATGGTTGCAATCTACTAATTTAAAAATATTATATAACATAAATAGGAGTAGTATAATAACAACTAATATATAACTACCTACATCTAAATTTACATTTAAAAAAGATAAAAAAGATATTTAAAAAACATATTTAAAAAAATCTACAAACTTCAATAATCAGTACAAATCACTAATTTAATAAAGTGTAATAGCAACTCAAAAAAGATGATTATACTCAATAACAATATCATGCACTTGTTTCAAATTTGAACAGTGTATATCACATAATAATGAGACCTTATTTAAGTTGTTACACATTCCATTGTATAAAGGGTAAGAGAATGTTGGTATTGACCATTGGTAGCCTAAAGATTAAAACATGTCGGGATGAACTTCTTGGTATTTGAAAGAATAATTTACTAATTAGATTTATACAATCAATTTCATTGTGCAATAGTTTATAGCCAAAGGTCGTACTAGACAAAATTCGTCTCACTTGTAAAGATGGTATTTTAAATGTGTCTAATAATAATTGATAACTGAAACCCCTTTCTGGATAAATTCCATAATTTCTGTGATGCATAAATTTTAAAAATTTTCTTTGGACACTTTCTGTTCGATGGATTAGATTATGGCAATGTGGTGATCATATAACAGAGACATATTCCAATTTTGAACGGATAAAGGAATACTACATAATCATTAATGTTTGATTATTCTGGAAACTTCGACGATTCCTGATCACAAATCCTAACATTTTCAGTGAAGATAATACAGTTTCACAAATATGTGTTGAATGAAAATTTGGTATCAAAGATTACACCCAAATCTTTCATAGTGCTGCATCGTGTAAGTACTAAATTATATATACTGTAATCAAATTTTATTGACTGTTTTTTTAATGTATAAGTCATTGCTTTGCACTTTTGATCATTCAATTTCAGTTTATTAACTACACCAACTTTCAATTTTTCCTATTTGGTCTTGTATAAACAGACAGTCTTTAATTGAATTAACTCTATGATATATAACTAAACTTAAAAAATGAAGCAAACGCTTTCATACTACATACTTACATATTAAAATCTATTCTCTATATGAGCTCCTCTCATTTCAAGACACATATCCAATCTTCGCCTGACTTTTTTATGGGCTACGTTTATTAACATTTCGCCATTTAACTCATTACAAGCGTTTGTGATTTTTTCTTTCAAATGATTAATATCTCGCGAAGGTTTTGTAAACCTTATTTTTTAAAACCACCCATAAAAAAATCGAGGTGTGTTAGATCTGGGGACTTTCCGGGTCTGTGAATAGGCCCATTAAACCCAATCCATTTTTCTGGGAAAGTGTTATCTGAATATTGCTGCACAATCCTGGTCCTGTGGGGAAACCATGGGTTTCGCCTTAGCTGAAAGGCACATTCTCCAGAAGTGCAGGAAATTCTTCTTGTAGGAAATTTAGGTAACTCACGCTGTTCAATGTATGTTCGTAAACATAAGGCCCAATTAAATGCCTACCGATGATGCCGCACCTTACATTTACTCCAAAATGGCCTTGGTTTTAGACTCGATTTACAATGTGGGGATTTTCAATGAACCAGTAGTGTTTGTTGCGCCTGTTTGCACCCAAACAACGTGCCGAAAAAGGTTCTGATCAACAATTTAAGCTATAAAATTAAGTCTGTTTTTAATGTGACACTCAGGCAAACACTCCAAATTGTGAATTTTGTAGTCTTGATGCCCATTGGTCTTTAAAATTCGTTGAACGCCTGATTTATCCAAATTCAATTCCCGGCTAGCCTGCCATATAGAATTTCATGCATTTTGTTCGAAATAATGTAACAGTCTAGCTGTATTAAAATTGTTTCTTCCCCTTCGGTCAATTATTTGATTTTTCCAAACAGAAAATGCATCTTCATTTCGTCGCAAGATCGCCTCCAATCCTGTAATGGTTCTATGATCAGGAATGAGGTGCTCTGGATACCTTTCTCGATATAACTCTACAGCTCTTCTTGAATTTTTTTGTGACTCACCGTAAATTAGCAACATATCAACTTTTTCCGAATGAGAAAATATTTTGTAAGCACAAAAGTTATACGTTTGACGTTCGTCTTGAGTAATGACAAGTATTTTGTGACATTTATGCACTTTAAACAACGAACATTTTAGGACGATATTGCTTATAACTTTTAAACGGAAAGTAATAAATAGATAATAATTTCTCTGATAAAAGTTTATTAGAAAAAAGGAGCTTTTTAACAAGAAAAAAATTTGGGTATGTTTCTGGAAAAAATATAATTGATGACGTCATTAGTCGTTTCTGTCAAAACCCAAAGATAATACTTTCGATTGATAATGGAGCTTACCTCATCCCATTTAATTCCCCAATGTTTTGATTCTTTAAAAAGTAAAATATGGTGGTGAGATGCTAAAGTAGACATAACCAAGATACAGTCATTGTCATGTCGTTAAGGACATTGGAAATATACTTATAAGTAACTGATGACTTTTTTGCACTAAAAAGTAATATGCAGTCACGCAGTACATTCAGAGGAGATAGTTTCATTCAATGCGCATCGCATTGACTGGACTATAACCCTTATTAGTACAGTCGCGTCCCGCTGGCAATGTGAATAAATAACATTTTTTTCACACTCATCCAGTCGTTTCGAGATAACGTTTAATATATTTAAATTTACCTCGGCGAGGCACGACTTGTGGAATTATAACATTCCGGGACACGATAAGAGGAAAAAAAATGCATATTGATGTTCACGCATGCTGACGACTTGCAAATTAGTCATTATTATCCTTAATTTCGATTTCGTATAAGATAGACCGGTATTATTGCAATTCTCACTACGTTGTTTGCTTTTCAATGAACTCGGTATGGCAAATCTTGGTTATGATGGAAATTATAAATTATAATATTTTTTTGCATTATGAAAAATAATTATCGAATTTTACTTGATATTTTTCCCTGTGAAGACTCATATTTTAAACAAATGCGTGATATCTAAGGTTTTACTATAATAGGAAAAAATAATGCATGTGTCGATGAAAATTTTTTAATTGATAATAATTATTTTATTATCGTAAAAAATTATTTTCTCAATATATTGTCAACTATAAGTATTTTAGAGAGAGGAAGAGTAATATTCAAAATTTAAATAATCACCCGGTAACTATAATCAAAACTTTAAAAGATACCTAAATATGTATGGACATATGGCATTACTTTATTGCGACACATATTTCTTTAGTATATTTTTACAAAAATACCTTCGGTACAAATATTCATTTAACTCATTTCGTAGAACAAAATTTATAAATATAATTTGAATCAACTACATGTCACTACTACACAATAGATTTACAAGCAACGAAAAGTGTCCAGTTGCAAATTGAATGCATATTGAACTGACCCTTGCACTATGACCAAAGTATTTTTTTAAAATACAAAGTTACTGAATTTGAACCGAACACAGAAATGTAATTTTACAATAAAACTATCTACAGTGTGTCTCCGGATGGGATGTCTCACTGCTCTACGAGTTACAGTTACATTTGGATATTTTTCATTAAAAATTTGTATGGCATATCAAATTGAAACATTACCGATTCCATAACATTTCACAAGATAAATTCGTTGCTCCAGATTTAACACTATTAATAAACATTATTCGGTGGGCAGTTAATGAAAATAAATATGTTGACTTTGACATTGATAAGGAAATATACATGGTAATTATATGGTATGTAAGATAGTTAAAAATCGCGTCTTCTTATTTGCAAAATGTGATTATTGTTCTTTTCTGACTAAACCCCGCATTTCTTAAGTTCTCGAACAAATTTGTTAAACATAGTTCTTAACATTTTGAAATTTTTTGGACGCCCTGTATGTTTTAATTCATATTTGATACTGCCCATGGCTACCGAAGATAAGCAAAACTTTTTATCAAGAATAAATAACTTTTTCTCGAAAAATCAACAATAAAATGTTTACAAGAGTACTGTACCCCATCAGGGGTATATTCGTTTCCGTAACTGCTGTAAATTTGACAATGTTTTGATCTGGGTCAAGTAATTCACTTCATTTGTCACAATATTTCTTATGAAGGGTATCTTCAATGAGGATCTAGATATCTTAGATGTTAAAGCTTAATAAGATCACTTGCTCAATGAAATATTTACATTCTCGACATTAGCCAAATGAATATCTATCGATATAAGCGACAATTTAAGAAAAAACCTCATTTTTTTATTTAGAAATTACAATATCCAATGGGACAAACTAACATTAAATATAAAAATATAAGTACTACACAAAATAGAGTAATCAAAATATAAAATCCAGAGAAAATAATTTAAGTGTAAACAATAACAGACAAATAAAACAAATAAGCTATCTAACACATACATAAGGACAAACCATTTTTTATGTTATACATAGAATAAAAAAATATATCAAGTCGATATTCATAGTTTTAATAATAGGAAATCATTTGGTATATGGAGATACTATCAGTAAATTGGTATACAAAGTGTGAGTAATTGTAAAGCAGAGTGATATCTAGAATTAAATCTAACATGATATAAAATCCTTGAAACTAACGAGTCTGCATTTAAAGTGTTATTTATAAGTTTTAAAAAGGAATATAATTAAAAACATAATTCGCCTACGACAGACACTATTAACATTAAAACAAGAAAACAATCATTCTTGAGGTGTATCACAAGGAGGATAAAATCCATAACTAGTAAAGTGAATGGTCTTTAAAAATCTCCAATGTACTTTCTCTAATTGAATATTATAAACATTATAAATGGAACTCCAAACAACCGTTTAGAACCTCTTTGCACGATCAAGCTTTTTTAGTTCACTTACCATGTTTGTTTCTACGACAGTAGGATGCGTTTACTGGTTGCTAAGGCTAACAAAACGGTAAGTAATTCAATTACCGTTCTAGAACGGTAAGTGAATAACTGTCAAAATAGACATTTTCAACATCGCATTGATTTGGAATGAGTTTTCTAGAATTCAGTTTTAAATGTGGGTAATTGATATAAAAGAAAGATGTATTTTAAATCTATTTATTAATGTTGAAATTAAATGTACAGTTTGTACAATTGCTTACAGAAATTGGAGCAGTACATGTTTTTTCAATTTCTATTCTATTCTAGAACTGTCAATTTCGTCAATTAAGAAAGCCGTGACAACAATAAACATCAGTAGATTTCAAAAAACCTGCTTCGCAAATTTATTCAGAAACGTCATTTTTGACGTTACATAAAAAATTAAATACGTATATATAATTTCGTTTTCATTTATTGCGATCGTGCAAAAAATAGTATAAGCATCACGAACGTTAAGAGTTATACCGTTCTCAGACAAAATTGGAGGCTTCGCTTCGCTCAGCCTCCAAACATTGTCTTCGAACGGTAAATTACCCTTACCGTTCTTAATGCTTAATATACTATTT